>NC_056741.1:1305523485-1305760985 GCF_019279795.1 Protopterus annectens | reverse complement strand
CAGGGTGATACCCTCCAGAGGCAGAGGAGGGTAGAGGTGGAAGACGCCGCCTGGCGGCAGAGGGGTCCGAAACCAAGGTGACAGGGATACACCCCCGAAACCTTTACAGCACTCCTGAGAGGAGGCCCACTGTCCTGCTCTGAGGCAGTCGGGGTCGCTAGCTTTGTACCCACAGGCCTGGCAAAATCTGACATCAGACAATTGGGTAAAGCGTTGTTACCAGAGGCTACAAAATTCCCTTTCTATTGCCCCCAATTCCACAGAAAAGACTTCCAGATGTGCTGCCCCATCTGCGAGGCCCTGCAGCTACAGAAATTTCAAAGCTGCTAGAAAAGAGTCATCCAACCAGTCCCAGCGGACCAAAGAGGATTCGAACTTACTCAAGGTTCTTTTAGTTCCAAAGAAAACAGGGGACTGGAGGCCAATTCTGACCTCAGCAAACTCAATACCTTTATCAAGAAAGAAAAGTTCCGAATGGTCACGCTTCAATCGATCCTTCCATTCTTAAAGAAGGACCACTGGATGTGCTCAATAGATCTAAAGGACGATACTACCACATCAAAATGGCCAGGGCGCCCAGGGATCACTTGCGCCCGGCTGGGGAGCCAGTCACTTCAGTTTCGAGCCCCTGCCCTTTGCTCTGACCTCAGCCCCAGGGTCTTCACCAAATGTATGGCAGTGGTAGCGTCTCACTTGAGGCGCCTCGGATTCCAGGTGTTTCCGTATCTGGACGACTGGCTCCTTTCTGCCACCACCAGCCGGGCTGATTCAGGCCAGGGATTACACACTACAGCTTTGTGTTCATCTCGGAATTTCCGTAAATTTCGAAAAGTCCTTACTACAGCCATCACAGCATATCTCATTCATAGGAGCAGAATTGGATACGCAGTGCTTAATTCTAAGGCTTCCCCCAGAAAGGATAGCATCCCTGCAAAATCATATATCTCTTCTTCTCTTTTCCAGAAAGTCCCCAGCGAAACTGGTTCTGAAGGTTTTGGGCCTCATGGCAGCTTCTCTCATTGCCATACCCTTGGGAAGACTGCATACGAGGGTTCTTCAATGGCTTCTGTTTGCACAGTGGTCATTCCAAAAGCTACCCCTGACACACAAGATCTACATCACAAACATATGCAAGTCGCACCTGGCTTGGTGGCTCAACTTGCAATCTATCCAACGGAAGACCCTTTGTGCTACCCACTCCAACAGCAACAGTGACTATGGACGCTTCCTGATAGGGTGGGGGGCATCTTTCAGGGACAGACAGTCCAAGGCGAATGGACCAATTTGGAATACAATCTGCATATCAATGTTCTGGAGTTGAGGGCAGTGTTCCTGGCGTTGCAACACTTTGCTCCGCTTCTTCCTCTAGGGATAATTGCAGTCCAGACGGACAACATGTCTGTAGTCTGGTACATAAACAAGCAAGGGGAACCAAGTCTTAACTATGCAGAGAGGCCATGAGAATCTGGCAATGGGCGGAGTCCACGGTCGCTTTCTGATAGCAACGACATCCCGGGTTATCCAACGCCATAGCGGACAGGTTGAGCAGAGCCATCCTGTTACCTCACCGAAAGTGGTCCCTCAAACAGTCAGTTGCGAAGGAGATTTTTCACAAGTGGGGCCAGCCTTCCCAAGCGATCTGTTTATGCCTCCAATGAACGCCAAATGCAGGAGCTATTTTGCCCTATTACCCTCCAGGGAAGTCCTAAGGACGCTCTGGTTCACGATTGGCCCCCAGGTCTCCTGCACGCTTTTCCTCCTGTTCCCTGATTTCAAATTTCTGCAGAAAGCCAGCAACCTGCAAAGGACAATTATCCTCATTGCCCCATTCTGGCCTCACAAATATGTTTTCCTTTCTAGAACACCAAATGCGGGAACCCTGGATCCTGGACCCAGAGCCGGATCTACTGACCCATTCTTCAGGGGCTCTCCACCCGCCGCTTCTCTCCCTCAAACTAGCAGCTTGGCTGCCCGCTTCCTTCTTAGCCAGGTCTGATCTTCTATCCCCTGCAGTTCAAAATATCCTGGTGGCTTCTCATAAAGCATCCACTACGCAGGACTTACACCAGTAAATGGAAGCTGCTTTGTACATTGGGCAACTACACAACAACTGGATCCCTTTAGTAGCTCCTCTGAATAAGGTCTTGGAGTTTTTGACCGAATTGTTCCACCAAGGGGCTTCTCCTGCCACTTTGAGAGTGCAATTAGCTGCCATATCAAACTTTCATGTGGGAGAAAGTGGGGCTCCTATTATGGCTCACAGGCTTTGTAAGGCGTTTCTAAAAGGATCCTTCCACATTAGACCTCCAGTTAGAACACCTACTTCACCTTGGAACTTGAACCTTCTTTTGTCTCAGCTGATGATACCACCTTTTGAACCAGCCTCTTCCTGTCCTTTGAAGTTTTTGTCATGGAAGACCCTTTTTCTGGTGGCTATCACATCGGCCAGACGGGAATCTGAGCTTCAGGCTCTTTCAGTTCAACATCCTTATTTGATTTTTCACCCTGACAGAGTTTCTCTTCGCACTAATCCATCCTTTCTTCCCAAAGTCTGTGCTAATAATATTAATCAGTCCATTGAATTGCCCACATTTTTCAAGAATCACTCCAATAAATTGGAATATATGTTACACAAGTTAGACGTTCATAGACAACTCAGATTTTACTTGGACAGAACAAAGGATCACAGGAAAACAGACCAGCTCTTTGTAGCCTTCTCCGACAACAAGAAGGGTATGGCAGTCACAAAACGAACCTTGTCTAAATGGCTTACTGACTGTATTGTCTTTGTCTACACTGCCTCTGAGCAAACTTTACCTGTCAAGCCCAAAGGCCACTCTACAAGATCAGTATCTACATCCCTGGCTCATGCAGCTCGCCCACTAGACACTATTTGTGCGGCTGCTACTTGGTCTAAACCACATACCTTCATTTCTCATTACAAAGTGGATAGGATTTCTAGGGACAGGGCAACCTTTGGTTCCACTGTGCTCAGGAACGTTCTCCCTTGAGTTCCTCAGGAACAAGGAGCTAGACGCTATTTCCAGGTGTAAGAACAACGGCGAGATTGAACACTCTCACATATAGAAGTTATGTCCTTACCATAACGCTCCATGTGGAGTGTTCATCTCCTTTGTTCTACATTCCCACCCTCCCTCCCTCAGGAAGAACGTCCAATTTAGGTGCCTGGTTTGTTCGCTTCTGCCTGGAACAGTTGTTCTACTATGTAATTACGTGTTTGTTGTTGGTATGAAAGTGTTATGCTTCTCTTCTCTGCTGGTTTGCTTGCAACCAGATCTGAGGTAAAGGCAGAGGGGGATTGTGGGAGTTAGGTTGGTCTCGAGCTTCTTCTCGATGCAGAGCTTTGTCAAGCGGCCGACACGGAGTCGAGGATCGGCTCCGAACCCAGGTGTAAGAACAAAGGTGAGATGAACACTCCACATGGAACGTTATGGTAAGGACATAACTTCTATTTAAGGCCTATTGACTGTGTCAGTTCGAATGGAAGAGGTGGCCCCGATCCACTATTATTAGAGAGACTTAAATTGAGATGGAAGTTGCGTACGGGCGCCTGCCACTTTCAAGGATTGAATAAAGCTTTTTCTCTCTTGTGCATTTTAAAATTGAAAAAGTTAGAAAAGTAGGTATAAGAAAGAGCCAAATAGGTTTACACCCTTGTTATAGTAGGGATTAATATGTTTAAGAATAAGACAAGACAACCCATCTCAACTTAAATAAAATTCAGAAAGTAAAAAATAATTAAACATTTGTATGTACTTGCTTAATTGTTTAGGTTTAGTGTTACTTAACTTTGGTAAAGAACAAAGTTGAATATGAATTTTAACCTAGTTGTCAAATATTTTAGTACAATCATATTTAATAATTTTATGTGATGTAAAATATTTAAGAGGAGGTAATAACTTGTATGTGGATTTATTTTATGCGGAAGAGATGTTTTAAATGGAGGTGTGTTTAATACCACATGACTGATGACTTAAACTGTGGAATTGTACGTTTTTTATCTGAAGAAGTCTCCCTACAAGGAGAGATGAAAAGCGCTTAATAAAGCAGATTGTTTTTCGTTACTAGTGGAGTGGTTTTCTAGCTATTTCAACTAGTTTGTGTTTTATTGGCTTTTTCGTTACCAGTGGAGTGGTTTTACAGCTATTTCAACTAGTTTGTGTTTTATTGGCTTTTTGGTATTGATAATAAATATATATATATATATATATATATATATATATATATGTGTAATGTTTATATAGATACACACACACACATACAATAATTTTCAATGTCCAGTAAATAAGAGAATTTTTTTTTTATGTCTGAGCATATGGAGATAGTAACACTAAACATTTAATATATGCCTTGGGGGCACATGGAACTGATGGGGTGGAAATGTGGCTTCTCTACTTGGTCCGCTTCTTTCTCAGCGGGATGTTCTGCTTTTGAGGTGGTGGAGAGAGATGTTCTTCGTTCCACATTGCTGCAGTCCTAACTATTGGGTAGTCCGCTGTCCAGTCGGCCCGAATACCAAAGTATATGGCTGACGTCGGTCAGGGCGCATTAGACTGACGTCAGTGCGTCAGGGTACTAATGCGCATGACCGACGTCATATCCTCAGTCTTTTTTGCCGCATGGTCCGATGCAGAAGCAGTTTTGCGAGTGCAGGTTGGCGTTCTGAAATTTTCTGAAGTCGGAGTTTCAGACCGAATCAAAGTTGGCTAAGTACCTGTTGGAACATTTTGGTTTTTCTTGCCTCAGTATTTAACCGATGTCAGAAAAAGTGAATAACTGTATTTCTTGTGGGAAACAGATACCTCATAGGGATTACCATACCTTGTGTATACCTTGTTTAGGCCTGAGCACGACGTTGTTGATGCCGCCTTGTGCTAGGTTTAACAAACGCACTATTAAGAGGAGGTTAGACTGTGCCAGGTTAGTGTTTCTGAAGCGCCATTATAAAATGCCGCCGATGCTCGACGCCCGCTTCCAAAAAAAAAGCGCAAGGACAAAACAGCGGTTTAGGGGTTGATGAACCGCAGTCCCGGACGCCGGTTCTTTAGAAGGCTCAGTGGAGCCAGAGGTTTTGCCAGGAGTTTCTTTGAGTCTCAGGCAGAGACTTTACTGTTACAAGATGTGCCTCTCAGGAAGTAGGCCAGGCTGAGGGGGCTTTCAGGTAACTGTCTTTCTCTCTTCCCAAGGTAGTTAGAGCCTCCTTCAGTTTCCAAAACTTCTTTGAGAGGTAGGCCAAGTTTAGCTTCAGTGGGGGCTTCTCCTAGCACTTCTGGTTCTGTGCCTAAGAAACATATGCTTAAAATGGCAGAAGATTTGATTACTATGATTAGAGGTTCTATGCCCCCTCCTGATAAGAGGCCTAGGGTGGAACCTGAGTTTGAGAGTTTTGAACAGTGTTCAGAGGCTTCTGAGTCTTCATGGAAGATTTGCAGGAGTATCCTCCTTATTCTGATTCTGATGTGGATGATTCCACTCCTACAGCTTCTCCTCCTGAGGATTTCTCATTTTCAGAGACTCTCCATTCCATGAGGGAGCACTTTAAATGGGAAGGCCAGGATTACCTGATTCCAGGAAAAGGCTTAGGAATTCTTGTTTTTACCCCAACATAGGCCCTTAGCTATTCCTCCTGTGTTGAATGTGGTGGAAGATGTTTTTGCAGAGGCTTCCTGAACCTGATTCTTTGCCTCCTGCTCCTGTTAAACCTGATAGGTACTATAGGTGCCTGAAGCTCATAAGCATCTTTTAAGAGTCCTAGGGCAGACCCGGAAACTGTTTCTCAGGGACCTAAAGGTGTTAAGGCCTCTGTGGTTAAAACCCTGTTCCCACTGATAAAGAGGCAAGGGCTTTGGATAGATGGGGAAAGAAAGTGTATACTTCTTCCACTTTAGCCATGAGGGCGTTGGAATTGTCAGTTTCACATGCTGAAATATCAAATTATCTCCTTTCACAATTGAAATCTAAGGTGGATGCTTTGGCGGAAGGTATTGAGTGTAAAGAGTTGCTGATTTAGTTCATGTGTCTGAACAAGTGGGTAAGCATTCTTTGCAATGTGGTTTTGATGCTGTACAGGCCTCCTCGAGGGTGGCTGCCACTAGTTCTGTTCTTCGTGAGGCATGCCTGGTTGAGGATCAAATTTGGTGAGCATGTTAAGACACGTTTGGATGCTCCTTTACAGTCTGATGTGTTGTTTGGTTGCCTGTGGAAGCAGTTTTAAAGAAAATGGAGGACAAAGCTAAGTCTATGCAAACTGTTAAAGATTTTTGCAGGTGCAGCCACCCGAAGTTTAGTAGAAATTGGCCTACTAAGGGATGGACATATCCTGCTTATGATTCCCAGTCTAGGGGTAGGTCTAGACGTGGTAGGGCAGAGCTCAAGGTTCTTTTAGGCCTAGAACAGGAGTTCACCTGCTCAGACTTCTGGTGAGGGCAGGGGTCAGTCCTTTCGTAAACAGACCCAATGACCTGCCTTTTCAGCTGCCAGTAGATTCTGCCTGGCAGCTCCTTTGGGAGGAAGACTGTCTCTTTTCAAAGAAAATTGGGATTTAATTACTCAAGACAAATGGGTGTTGATATCATTCACCACGGTTACAGGTTTTATTTCCATACATTGCCCCTTTCAAAGGCATGCCAGACGTTCCTCCTCCACAAAGGAAAGAGGCTCACAAGCAAATTTCTCTGTTACTCCAAATAGGGCTATTCAGTCAGTCCCCAGATCAGAAAGGGGCCTAGGATTTTATTCTCACCTGTTCCTAGTACCAAAGAAGGGGAAACGTGGAGACCAATTTGGATTTATCTATCCTCAACACTTATCTGGACATTCCCAAGTTCAAGATGTTGACGTTAACAGCTTTTACCTCTGCTGGGCAAGGATCACTGGATGGTAACTTTAGATCTCAAGGAAGCTTACCTTCATGTGCCTATAAGACTAAGTTGCAGGAAGTATCTGCGTTTTCGAGCTGGAAATTCTCATTATCAGTTCTCTGCATTGCCCTTTGGCTTATCTACTGCGCCCAGAGTATTCACAAAGGTTCTGGCTCCAGTGATAGCTACTTCAGGCTAAAAGGAATTCAAATCTATCCTTACTTGGACGACTGCCTGATTCTGGCTCAAGAAAAGGAAGACCTTCTACAGCATCTGGAATATGTTATAGCAGTGCTAAGATGCCTAGGTATTCTGTAGAACGAAATAAAGTCCAGTCTAGTACCTCCTCAAGACATGTGCTTTCTGGGTGTGAGACTGAATACAGCAGTCAGATGGCCTTTTAACCCGGACAAACAAAGGAGTCTATCCCTTTACTTCCATCAACTATCTCATCAGTCCGTACTGACTGCAAGGACAGTCCTTCAAGCATTAGGGTTCATGGCATTCAGGGATTCTGGTGCTTCCCAATGCCAAACTGCATATGAGGAAGCTGCAATGGTATCTCAAAATGTATGGACACAGCACTGCCAGGATTTGACACTGTCATTCAAATAATACCTTGCCTTCAAAAGAATTTTGTGGTGGGCTCAGGAATGTCACCTAAACAAGGGACTCTCTGTGACCCGCCAGGGGCGAGAGTCGGATTTTAACGACAGATGCCCGGACATTGCTTGGGGAGCTCATCTAAATGGAAAGTGGATACAAGACAAGTGGCCTGCCAGACTACAGCATCTACATATCAACATGAAGGAGATGTTAGCGGTCCAGTTTGCATTAATGGCTTTCAAGGAGTTACTTCTTCCAGGGCAGGTGTTGATTCTAACAGACAACACAACTGTCATGTGGTACATCAACAAACAAGGGGAACACATTCTTATCCTCTATGCAGGCAAGCAATGATTTTATGGGGAGACTCGCCAGCTTGCAACTAACTCTTCAGGCAAGGTTTCTGCGGAGCACAGAACTCCTTAGCAGATGTGTTAAGCAGACAAATCATGATCCCCACAGTGGAAACTGGATCTTCATGTATTTCAGAAATTGACAGTGTCATGGGAACTCCAGACATAGATCTGTTCGCTTCCACTAAACCACCAGCTGCCAAAGTTTTGCACAAAGGGGTTTTATCACACAGCTTGAAAGTGGATGCTCTTTCTTTCAGTTGGAAAAATCTTCATGTGTATGCCTTTCCACCTCTGCCTCTTCTTCCAAAGGTGCTCTTAAAGGTCAGACAAGACAAGCCAAGGATGATTTTAATAGCTCCAGATTGCCTCGCAACACTGGTACCCACTACTAAGAGTCTGGTAAGGAAGCCTCCATGGCCTTTACCTTTGATTCCACATCTGTTATCTCAGAAGGACGGTCATCTGCTCAATGTCAAGCTTCACTCTTCATCTGACAGCTGGCATATTCTGTGTTGAAACACAGCAGGTCTCAACTTCCTCAACAAGTTTTAAATGTGATTATGGAAGCTAGAAGACCTAGTACAAGAAAAAGTGTGCAGAAAAATGGAAGAGATTTTTATTTGGAGTACAGCAAAGAATTTGGAGATTTCTGAGCCTAATTTGAGTGTGGCTCTTCAATATCTTACTGAGTTATTGGACAAAGGTTTGTCCTTCTCTTCCATTAAGATTCATGCTGCAGCAATTTCAGCTCACTATGATTGTGACCCACCATTGTTTTCGTGATCCTTTGTTCAGCAGTTTCTTAGAGGGGCAATAATATAAGACCCCCACGAGAGCTCCTACTCCTGCTTGGGATCTCAATTTTGTGTTGGAAAAACTTACTCATGAGCCTTTTGAGCGGTTACTGCTGAATTGAAATACTTGTCATGGAAGACTGCTTTCTGTTGGCTATTACTTCTGCAAGAAGGGTGTCTGAGTTGCAGGCCCTTATGGCAGTAGAGCCCTTTTGATTTTCCATAAGGATAGGGT
The DNA here is from genome assembly GCF_019279795.1 of Protopterus annectens. NCBI lineage: Eukaryota > Metazoa > Chordata > Ceratodontiformes > Protopteridae > Protopterus > Protopterus annectens. Next base: position 1,305,752,113 of record NC_056741.1, on the reverse strand, counting down.
ATCATCATTACTTACTAATCCTTCCTTTATGCCTAAGGTGGTTTCTAGTGTGGCTTTAAACCAAACTATTCATTTGCCTACTTTTTATGCAGACCCCAAAATAAAGGGGAGAAGATTTTGCACACTTTAGATGTACACAGGCAATTGCGTTATTATTTAAGCAGGACTAAGGATTTTAGGCAGTCTCAGCAGTTGTTTGTTTCTTTTGCTTTGAGTTCGCAGGGCAAGCCTGTGTCAAAACAAACTATTCCCAGGTGGATTGGGTCTTGCATTGCATTTTGTTATTCCCATCATGGCAAGTGAGATTCCAGCTGGGATTAGGCCTCATTCCACTAGGGCTACTGCCACTCAACAGCATTTCTAAGGGGGTGGCAACTATGATATTTTGGAGGCAGCTACTTGAGTTCAGTGCATACTTTCTAAGCATTATCACCTTCCTCTCTACTCTAAGTCTAGGCTGGTTTTGCCACAGGGCTATTTTGCAAGGCATGTTGTCAGCTCCTGCTTCTTTATGATTTGCCAGCCTTACCTCTGCTTTGGGATTCTACCTAATAGTTAGGACTGCAGCAATGTGGAACGAAGAACATAGTACAGTTTGTACCTACTATAAATGTAGATGTTCGAGGATCCACATTGTTGCAGTCCAATTTACTCCTCCTCTTTCCCTCTGTGTTTAGGGGTGGTTGTGTAGGTGAGGTTATATGCTGATATTTTTGTATATATTGTACATATTTTGGTGCAGGTATATTGGGCCTTGTCTTTTAGGGTCTTCTGACATCTGGGGCAAGAAAAGACTGATAGGATATGATCGCCGGTCATGCGATTAGTACCCTGACGCACTGATCGCCAGTTCACGCGCCTGACCGACGTCAGCCATATACTTTGGTATTCGGGCCGACTGGACAGCGGACTACCCAATAGTTAGGACTGCAGCAATGTGGATCCTCGAACATCTACATTTATGGTAGGTACAAAACTGTACTTTTTCTCTGCTTCAGCAGGACGAACGGTCTCTTCCCCCATCAGATCTCCCTTCAAGATCGCATGTGTCTCTGCACCTTGACCCTCCACATTGTACTCCACAAGAGGCAACCAGCCCAAGCTCTCCAGGCATACCCAGCCAGGGTATCACTATTTCTTTTGATACTCAGTGGAAATCCCACTGAAGGACCGCGGAAGAAAAAGTGCAAAAGGAGGCACTTAGATTCCTCACAGAAATCCATTATTGAAGATTCCGATTTTGACAAAGGGGAAGGATCCCCGAGATCACCACCCAAAGACATCTTATTTAGAGACATCCTAGAGATCCTTTAACTAAAGGGGTGGTTGGTCCTCCAACAATCCTTCTGTGGAGGAATCAGTATTCCTGGAGGTGTTTGGATTTGGCCTGTGTACCTCCTTGGTAACTCCACCCACTGATGACCTCATTGATTTGATCTCTAAGCTGATGTGGAAAGAGCCTGACTCAGTTGAACCTGTCCCCAAGAGACTGGATCGGATTCTGGTAAAGCTTGCAGGATGGGAATGGAGGTTGTGGTGGCTTGCAGTGCACTCATTTTGGTGGTGGCTAAGCTGACTGAAAAAGAGCTGGGGAGTTTTGGACAAGGGCCCAGAAGGAAATTCAACTGCTTGGTAAAACTTGCAGTCTGGGTCTTTCACAGTTGCCTTTGCACACCAATATCTGGGTGAGACTTGCTTGTCACACTTCAAAATCCCTGCCACACTTTACTGAGTCCCTCCCCTACAGGGGAGTCTAACTCTTTGGGGAAATTTCAAAAGCAGATCTGCTGAAACTAGAGTCTTGTCTCCTCATTTGGCACAGCTGCCAGGGCCAGATCTCTCAGGCATGGACTTTATTTCTCAGGGCTCAAAATCCCTTTCTTGGATGCTGCAGACTGAATTTCTCAGGCATGTGATGCACTTGTCAGACTTGCTTTTCCATTTGAAATTCATCCATGAGGTGCTTCTCTCTTTCAGTGCAGGCGTTTGGAAGGGCCCACTCAGCGGGGCATTTCTGCTAGAGAAGACACACTCTGCACTCTGCAGATGGAGCTGAGCCACTCATGGTCTCTAAAACTCTTTCTGCCCTTGATGAAACCTTCAGTTGATCAATCCCTCAGAGACAGGGGACTCCAAATGGAAGATGGAGCAGCCTTTCCAAGATGCAGCAGTTTTTGGGTCCTGCAGAGAATGCGGATGGCAACCAGTACAGAAAAGACAAAATAGAGTTCAATAAAATCTTTTCAAACTTTCCTCAATCCTACAGGCCATTCCTCCCTAGATGACATCTGAAATTTCAAATACCCACCCAGAGCGGCAGGTTAGGCCTGTCCCCTTCAATGTGTAGAGCCTTTTTTATGTATGAATTCCCTTCCTTCCCAGAGATCACAAACTAGTTGTTAAATGTAAAGGCAATTTGTTTGTTTATCTCAGCCACAGAAATACAAACACTCACACAAACAACACACACCACACTATAAAGAAATCTCAGTTATACACATCACCACAACACACCACCAGAGGCCATATGTACAAAAACTCCAAACACCACCACACACATCAGAACACATGCAAATCACATACAAAAGAAGAGAACACATACCCCACACACACTTCAAACACCACTCGAGGTGTGACACACACAACCCACATTATCCACAAAAGGAGCAACAAAAAACACACAGTTGAACCACAGAGGCAAAGGCACATGCAAACTCCATTGTGACAGTTCAAACACATAGTAGGCACACCTCTGTCTCACAGCCACTGTGTTAAGACTGTACACCCAATATACCTCCTTGACTTTACTCGATACTGAACACATCTGTGTGAAGCTCAACAGGCTCTATAAGGATGCAGTCACTGACTTAGCCCCAGTCACATGCACCATATCAAGCAGAATTATGATCTGTCACAAACAGGTAAAGAATTATGTGTAAGTGAGTCCATGAACATGATTGACTACCTTAAGCAGCATCCCACCAAATATGAAGAGCTTGCCAGATGGCAAACATGCAAGTATCCCATTGCTTTTAAGCAGCTGCCTACCATCACCCCTCCCCATTGTCCTGAACATGCAAAACAATGAATGATTTTAACAGTTGAAAATATCATCAAAATGCTCATCTGGGTTCAAAACATGAAAAAACCAAGATCAAATGCCAGAATTAAAAAATATGTGTCTAAACGTTATTTTCATATTGCTGCACGTTCAAAATCTAAACCATTGCGTGCATTCCTTGTAACCATTCGTAACCCTGGAAGATGCTGACATTTGTGCAGTCACAGAAACCTGGTTCAGAGCTGCGAAGAGCACCCCAGCCATACCAGGTTACTCATCCTGTCATACATTCAGACCCCAAACCGTGAACAGCAAAGCAAAAGCAGATGGAGTTGCAATATATATTAAAGACGTACACACCTCCAGGCTGGTCAAATAGTATGACGCACTGGAGACACTCCAAGTGCAATTAACAGTTGACAAGGCCCCTTTTCAAATCATAGCTAGCTACAGGTCCACAACTTTGAGTCAAGATGCCCACTCCACCTATCTGGACCTCTTCGAATCTATCAAGATTCAACCCTTTACCCTGATCCTGGGTGACTTTATCTAACTGTAGACTGGAAGAACTATACATGCCAAAACACAAATGCCCAGAGGTTCCTTGATTTCATCAATGCAGTGGTCACTTTCAAAGTCATTGTCATTGCCTTGTAAAGCAGAGTACCTTATTAACCCTTTTTAAACGCAGCCTGGATAACTGGATGGAGAATGCACCCTTAGGATTCCACTTTTTGTTCCTGCTGGACAGGGGCATTGGGTGCTGACTTGTCGGAACATGGGATAAATTCTTGGCTAGGCTTGTAAAGGCCTCAGGGACAATAGCCTGGTAACTTCCTATGATCCTGTGAAAAGTTGCTAGAAAAAAGTGTCATCTAAGAGGTCCCACCAGACCATATAGAATCCAGGACTTACTCAAGATTCTTTTGAGTGAAACGGGACTGGAAACCAATTTTGGTTCTCAGAAACTTGAACAAATCAGTTCGACACACAAAGTTTCAGATAGTCACAGTTTAAAATCAAAATCAAGAATACAACTCTCAGCTGAAGGTGCCTCTCACCAAAATGGAAAGAAAATATGCAAAAACCGTAGTATGAGACACCAACACGATGCAAAATCTTCACTGTTAACAAAGTCCAAGCATAAGACACCATAAAAGTCCAAAAGACACTTTAATCGAAGATGAATAAGCGCTTTCGCGTAGTGCAAAGCTACGCTTCTTCAGATAAATTCACAAAAAATACTGCAAACTTAAATACAAAACATTTTGGCGGGATCGTTAGGCAATAAATTCATAATTAAATTAGTGAAGTGTGCATTAATCACTCTAACTATCAATTAATGATTATTACTAAAATTATCAACCTTCCAGCTTAAAAAACAACATAAATAAAAAATATATATAAAAAACGACAATACGAAACTTCTGTCTGTACAACAAAGTCACATGTCTCATTCTTTAAAAACTGAATGCATCTTTTCCGTGACACTAATGATAATACAATCAATGCTACAAACTTCAGCTACAAAAGCTGATATAACGGCATGTGTATATTAAATAAAAAAATAATAAATAAAAGACTGAATCTCACAAATATTAGAGGAAACGCATACAAAAATATATCTAGTGGGCACACGCACAAGTCACATCCCATATAGTCCCCTAATGAGTCAATTCAGATATATATTTAAAACTCAAACCTGAAACTGAGAAAAACAAACTATCATTGCCCAAATGCACGACTCAATATAAGTGCACTGGGGTTAAGTCAACTCTTATTCAATAAAAACTATAAAACAGTTGAATTCTATAGTCATGATATGATAAACAGACTACCATATATACATGCCAAACTTCACAAACTTGAAGTAACCTAACAACCCTTCGGTAATCAAGTAAATAAAAGGACAGATGGAAATATGTCCATTACCGAAGTATACATAAAACTCCACAAACACGGAGTAATAAAAAACAAGCAATAGTCAGATACATAGAGGGACAACAGAGATGTTCGTTGTAAAAATACATATTAGTAAAAAACTTAACCTGATAACAGATCCTGAAAGCCCCATCATAATCCGCTTTAGCCAACGACTTATTACTACATAAACACAACAAAGCGACCAAGCAAAATAGGCGATCTTATAGAAGTTATATCCCAACCAGTATCAAGGTACGATGCTAACCAAGGGCAATGTCGCTATTAAATACATCAAATGGCAGACATGCTGTTGTCTACAGGTCACATGATAGCTGTGAGAAAAAAACAAAAGTTCAGATACATGTTTAAAATTCAAACCTGAAGCTGAAAGAACCAAACTAACATTACCCAAATGCACGAATCAATATAAGTGCACTGGGGTTAAGTCAACCCTTAATCAATGGTAACGATAGAGCATTTAGATTCTATAATCATGATGCGATAAACAGGCTGCCATATATACATACCAATCTTCACAAATTTAAAGCAACATAACAACCCTTCAATAATCAAATATATAGAAGGACGGATGCAAATATGTCCGTTACAGAAGTATACATAAAACTCCACAAACACGGAACAATATAAAACCAAACAATAGTCAGATACGTAAAAAAACAGCAGAAATATTCGCTGTAAAAATACTTATTAGTAAAATACCTAACCTGATAACAGATCCTGAAAGCCCCATCATGATCCGTTTTAACCAACGACTTGTTACTGCATAAACACAACAAAGCGACCAAGTAAAATAGGCGATCTTACAGAAGATAAATCCCAACCGGCATCAAAATACGATGCTAACCAAGTGCAATGTTGCTAATACACACATCGAATGGCAGACATGCTGTTGTCTACAGGTCACATGATGACTGTGAAGAAAACAAAAGAAGTAGATAAGGCTGGATTTCAAAAACAAGAACCACTACCTTATAAGTAGAAAGTGCAACTATACACAACATCAAACAACTTATTGCACAATTCAAGATAAAATGAGCTGGAACTATATAATACACCCACAAAAAACTCATAAATAAAGATGTACATAATATGTATTAAGAGATTCTGCTCACACCAAATATAAATAAGTATATATGAAGGTAAATTCATACAAATGACATAAGTCTCTACATATATAAATAATACAACAATATGTAAGACAACTAACATTGTACATTGATATGACATAAACTTATGATATATTATCATGAGTTGTTATGCTCATTCACAGAACTTCAAAACAGGACTGTAAATAAAAATGATAACTAAATGTATGTTGAAACCATATAAATAAATGGGGCAAAAAGTTCAAAAACTAAAATATGAATAAATGGTGCCTGTGTCACCATATAATTGATGTCACTTCCTGTCTAACAGCACTGGCTTGATAGAGATGAAACTATTCAATCCAGGGGGTAGATGAGCTGCCAACCTTAAAATCCAATGAAGCTCGGCTCTAGCTAAAGCATTATCATTATCTCCCCCTCTCTTGTTCATTGCCAACACTTGCAACACCCTAAAGGTAAAGAAATGTGTGTCATATTCTTTAACATGCCTGGCTAGGGCATTGGTATCATCTTGCCTACGGATACTGTAAAAGTGGTCATAAATGCGGTCTCTCAGCCTCCTCTTTGTCAGCCCTACATAAAAAGCTGTACATATAGAACAGGTGGCCAAATACACCACATTCCTAGTGTTACAACTAGCATATAGATTGGGTTGGAAGGTGATGTCCATCACGGGATGTTGGTAAGTTTGTATCTTGGTGATACTGTTGCACCTATTGCATTGATGGCACGGATACGTGCCTTTAGTCACAACCTCCCCAAGGACCAATTTATTGGGGCCTCTAACATTGGTCACATGTTGATCATTGCACAGCAAAATTTTAAGGTTGTCACTGTTCTTATAACAAAACCTAGGCCTGACACCTATAAAGTCCCTGACCTGTTTATGTATAACTAAAACATTCCAATTTTTCCTTATTATTTGTCTTATTCTTTCAATATCACTAGTGTATTTAACAGTGTAGTTCACCATAGACCCATAATTCTTGGGTTCATAAAATTTCTTATAATTACACCCATCAGAGACCAGAGTGCCATGTGAACCTATAGGTTCAATATCTCCTAAAACCTCATATCTTATCTTCCTGACCATTGCTGAGTCATAACCTCTGTCCCTAAATAAGAGCTCCATTGTATCGGCCTCTCTCAACAAGTCTTGTTCATCATGACAAAGTCTAGATATTCTGGTAAACTGACTTCTAACAATGCCCTGGAAAGTGTGCCTAGGGTGCATGCTATCATATGTTAGAATTGCATTCTTCCATACCGATTTCCTGTACAGGGTTGGTAGGATGCTCCCTTCATTGGTCAACCTAAGCGTAACATCTAAGAAATGAATCTGTTCAGGAGAATACTCTTTAGTAAACCTGAGGAAATCTGTTGTTGATTCTAAGTATCCCAAAAACCTATCATAGTCTTCGATGTTGCCTTCCCATACAATAAGTATGTCATCCACAATGCCACGTGATCAAAACTACCAACATGAAAGTCATCAAAACGCAAATTAATGTTCATGTTGCTAAACGTTAGGAGTCTGAACATGAAACTGCATTCCTTGTAACCATTCGTAACCCTGGAAGATGCTGACATTTGTGCAGTCACAGAAACCTGGTTCGGAGCTGCGAAGAGCACCCCAGCCATACCAGGTTACTCATCCTGTCATACATTCAGACCCCAAACCGTGAACAGCAAAGCAAAAGCAGATGGAGTTGCAATATATATTAAAAACGTACACACCTCCAGGCTGGTCAAATAGTATGACGCACTGGAGACACTCCAAGTGCAATTAACAGTTGACAAGGCCCCTTTTCAAATCATAGCTAGCTACAGGTCCACAACTTTGAGTCAAGATGCCCACTCCACCTATCTGGACCTCTTCGAATCTATCAAGATTCAACCCTTTACCCTGATCCTGGGTGACTTTATCTAACTGTAGACTGGAAGAACTATACATGCCAAAACACAAATGCCCAGAGGTTCCATGATTTCATCAATGCAGTGGTCACTTTCAAAGTCATTGTCATTGCCTTGTAAAGCAGAGTACCTTATTAACCCTTTTTAAACGCAGCCTGGATAACTGGATGGAGAATGCACCCTTAGGATTCCACTTTTTGTTCCTGCTGGACAGGGGCATTGGGTGCTGACTTGTCGGAACATGGGATAAATTCTTGGCTAGGCTTGTAAAGGCCTCCGCGACAATAGCCTGGTAACTTCCTATGATCCTGTGAAAAGTTGCTAGAAAAAAGTGTCATCTAAGAGGTCCCACCAGACCATATAGAATCCAGGACTTACTCAAGATTCTTTTGAGTGAAACGGGACTGGAAACCAATTTTGGTTCTCAGCAACTTGAACAAATCAGTTCGACACACAAAGTTTCAGATAGTCACAGTTTAATCCATTTTGCACTTTTTGGGCAAGGACGATTGAAGGTGCTTGATGCACATTCAGGATGCTTACTATCACATAAAAATGAACAAACAGTCCAGAAAGTACTTATACTTCTGTCTAGGAGCCAGTCATTACCAGTTCAGAGCATACCTCTCAACCTGGAAACATCAAAAATCTGGACAAAGGCCTATGAAAAATAGGTGCAGTCATCACACTTGGGTTGATTCCCAAAGCTGAGGAAGGGTGGAGGCAGTAAAGAAGTAGTAGGGCTGTATGGTGATTAACATAAAATTTACATACATCATTATGTAACCCTCACCCACTCCAATGGAATTGTGGGATACCAGCTTTCAAATGCAAACTAAAGAACAGACTACCAAAATATGGCCCCCAAATCCCCCTGCAGCCATTCCAATGTCCCATTACCTGCCATACCTGGCTGTTACACCCCATTTACCATAAACACTAATGTGCATACACTGCTTTACTTCTATAATGATTATTTGGATTTTATTTTACATTTTATAGCATAAACACTAATAGACATCTGCTAAACAAAGCAATACAGTCTCACAATGAAAATATACTTGGCATTAAAACTTCTCTGTCCTTGAAACTTGCATTCATTGAAACAGCATTGAAATCCACATCCAAAGAAAATGCATCTGGCCAGTGGTGGATAAAAATTACCTTTGGGCTGTTTTCAAATCATAGGTCCCTTGCACACAAAAGAAGAAACATGCATGTGTTCTTTGATACACCTTCCTGACTTTATTAAATTATATTCCTTGTATAATGCATCACACTTGTTAGACCACATTTTAAATGTATTGTTTGAACATTTTTTCCAGTAAGCAATGAAAAAATGCATGAACCAATAATGATAAAAACTGCCCATTTCAAAACATTTCTATCATAAAAGTCTACTCAGACTTCTACAATCCACCAATATCAGTTAATATGAACAATCTCTGCAGAAGTAAAAGTCATCTAAATTCTATGTTAAAGAGATCTGCAACTAGGTTGCTGCTAGCAAACAACTTTATATTTTATTGTTTTGTCTACAAGTAAAGTGCTTGTTGCCCTTGAAGAATAACTTGCACATGTTACATTAAAAAATGATAAGCTGGTAAGTATCAGCAATCCATGTACAGATTGTGGGAGTAGAACCCACAGCCTTCTGCATTAAAAGCAAGTATACTACCTGTTGTGCTACTAACAATGCAGGTAGACTTTGCATAAGCAGCACTAAACTCCTCTTTCCCTGAAGAACTGTGCAGCACAAGAAATCAGGAAAAAGCCAAAATTTATTGGGGCGGACAAAGGCCCAAAATCGGGGACACATTTTAAACATTGCTTGCATAATCTGAGAAAGTTGCTAGAATAAAATGCATTGCCAATTACCATGCCTTTCCTAAAAGATAGGAAAACAAACTTAAATGGCTATCATTATTTAGTGAATTCAGTTCTTCTCACTGATTTCCAGTATAAAATAAAGTCTATAGATTAGATTGTAACATTTGTTTACTGGGAGAGTCTGACTTGGAATGAACTAAGCTAATTTTCAGCAGAGGCCTGGGGAGAAATGCTATAGACTCGTATCTTTGTATTGTGGGAGGAAACCAGAGCACCCAGAAGAAACCCACACAGACAGGGAGGACATGCTGATTCCACGCAGAAGGCACTTCAGCCAAGAATCAAACCAGAGAACCTGTTACTGTGAGACAACAACACTACCGCTGCACCATCCATATTTTAAGAGGAACAGACCAAGCATATGAGACAAACACATTCCAGACATTATGAGAAAATTGGTACAGTTGAGAGCTATAACTCATTCAATCAGAAGTGGTGGTATGGGTAGGGATCTTGGGCTATTGCTTCTTGTACCTAAAGTACAGGGTTTGAGCCAGAGTACTCCTAACCATCAGGTACATCTATCTGGGGCATTTTGCACACACACACACACACACACACACACACACACACACACACACACACACACAAACACACACTACATTCAATAGCATGCAATTCAAATTGCGCTCATGCTTACATCTACGGAACATGTTCTGTGTTGCTCCCTCCTCCTAAATAATACATTCAGCAGCCAGCAATGGACCAAACATTGATAAATAAATAGCAACTCAAATTGTGTGCGTGCGTGTTCTGGCAGCTTACATCTATGGAGAATTGTTCTGTGCAGCTGCTCAGTCTTCTTTACCTGGAAGATGCATGCGAATGTGGGCTCATTAAGAAGAAGAAGGATGTGTAATTCAGGCATAAGTTGCTTCAGTTCTCACTTGTTCATAAGTTCAGCCAGAATATGTAGTTGAGGCTCATCTCAACTGTTGTCAAGCTACTCATTGTCTGTCCTGCCCCCTTGCTTCAGTTCTCGCTTGTTCATAAGTTCAGCCAGAATATGCAGCTGAGGCTCATCTCAACTGTTGACAGGCTACTCATCATCTGTCCTGCCCCTCGCAGCCCTAAGCTGAATTCCGACAGACTGGATGAAGCTGACATCACTGCGCATGCCTCCATGTGATGTTAGTAAAAAAAAAAAAGCCGAAAATAATATTAAACAAAAAAAAAAAAAAAAAAAAGCTAGGAAATTCAGACATTAATGGTTGCATGGCAGTGGTAGCAGCTCACTAGATACTGCAGGGATTCTGGATGCTTCCATATCTTGATGACTGGCTCATTACCTCCCTTATCAGGCATCTACACGTAAGAGTGAGAGATCAGGTACTCCAAACTTGCTGCCTTCTAGGAATTACCATAAATGACTGGAATTCTCTTAAAACCTTCTTGGGTACTGGAGTTTATGGGAACAGTTTTTCAACACAGTGTCAGTTAACAGATTCTCTTTCTTTTGTAACAGTATAGACTATCAGATTCCAGCTCAAAAAGATAATTCACAGTCCATCAATTTCAGCATGATTGATTCTACAAGCCCTAGGATCAATGTTGGTGGCCATAACTTTAGTTCATTTAGGGAGATTCCGCATGCGGATTATTCAGGGGATGCTAACAACTCAGTGGTCGATTCTTTATCAACACGTCAGTTCAAATAAAAATTAGTCAAGCATGCAGAAGGTCTCTTTGGTGCTGGATTCGATCAGATCAGGTTCAATGCCGTCCTTTCATTCTCCCTTAGCCTAAGGCCATCCTTTCATTCTCCCTTAGCCTAAGGCCATAGGGACCACGGATGCATACCATATTGGGGGGGGATTTCCTGGGGAAAGGGGACCAAGGCACTTGGTCCCATGAAGAGGCCAGCACACATATCAATGTCCTAGAAGTGAGAGCAGTGATCTTAGCATTCCAGGCATTCTAAGACCGTCTCCCTTCAGGGACAATTTCGATTCAAATCGACAGTATGTCAGTAGTCTGGTACATAAACAAACAAGGAGGAACCAGGTCTTGCCTCTTGTGCCGAGAAACCCTCAGTGTGTGGCAATAGGCGATCTCCTCCAACCACTTTTTGATTGCAGTGCTCATCCCAGGGAAGTCCAACGTGATAGCATTCAAGCTGAACAGGTCCATTCTGCTAACTCGAGTGGTCCCTCAACAAGAAAGTGGCAGAAATGATTTTCTGTCAGTGGGGCCAGCCTTGCTGTGATCTTTTTGATTCTCCCTAAATAGCAAGTGCAGCAGCTTCTTTGCCCTGGTTCCCCCATCGAGGGAATCTGCGAGGGATGCTTTTCTCCATGATTGGCCCTCCTGTTTTCCTGTATGCTTATCCCCCGACTTCCTTGATCCTCGAATTTCTGCAGAAAGCTGCTAGGTTGAAGAGCAGAGTCGTCATCCTTGCACCTTACTGGCCTTGACAGATTTGTTTCCCCTTTCTTTGGCCTCATCTAGTCTACCAACCTTAGATTCTGGATCTGATTCCAGACCTCCTGCCTCACCTGATGGGCATGATTCATCCAGATAACTCGAACCTGAAGCTGACAGCATGGCTTCTCCACTTCCTTTAATAGCCGGACAATCTATGCTCTCTTCCTGTGTGTCATATACCTTTATCTTCCCCTAAAGCTTCTATGAGGAAACTTTTCAGAAATAAACGGAAGAGGTTTGTTTTTTGGGGCACATCAGGAACATCTTGACCTTTTTTTTAGCCTCTGTACAGTGTGTCCTTGAATTTTTGGCAAAAAGTTTTAATGAAGGAGCCAGCTTGACCATTAGAGTTCAGTTAGCAGCAGTCTCTAACTTCCATATTGGATTTGAGAATTCTTCCCTGGCTTCATCTAAGCTTTGTAAGATCTTTTTGAGAGGCACTCTTCTGTTGAGGCCACCTTATAAAGGCCTTACTCCACCATGGGACTTGAATTTAATACTGCAGGCCTTAACTCATTCCCCCTTTTAAAATGTGATCTTAAATTTCTGAGCTAGAAAACTATCTTTCTAGTGCCCAATACCTCTGCTAGAAGAATTTCTAAACTTCAGGCATTGTCTTCCAAACCACCCTACTTGATTTTTCATAGGGGTAGAGTAACATTGCGAACCAGTCCTTCTTTCCTTCCTAAGGTGGTGTCAGAATCCAGCATGAATCAGTCTATTAATCTTCCTGTCTTCTTTCCAAAATTGGAAAACAAAGGAGGATATATGTTGCACTTGTTAGATGTTCATAGACCGCTACGGTTCTGCTTACATAGGACAAAATAATTTAGAAAATCTGATCAACTGTTTGTCTCCTTTGCCAAATTAGGTAAATCAGTTACAAAAGTAACTGGCAAGATGACTTACCAACTGTATTTGTTTTGCCTACAATAAACTGGGTATTTCATTACCAAAACCCGTAAGATCCCACTCAACTAGATTCATGGCAACTTTCAGTGTTTTTATCCAGGCATTCCATGGATGGCATATGTGCAGCTGCAACTTGGGCTAATCCTCATACCTTTATTACTCATTGCAAACCAGTTCTGGTCCCAAGGGGAAGAGCAGCCTTTGGCTCAGCCATTATCAGGAATATTCTTCCTAAAAGTCCACCTGGAATTTCAGGTAGCTGGGGACTCTGTCCCAACTGTTGAGGAATGAATGAAAATTGACAGCAGCAGATAAAGAAGTTATGTACTCACCATAATGTTCCATCTGTGTTGTCCATTCTCATTCTTCCTCATATCCCCTCCCAAAACATTCCCCATCACTTAACAGTGATTTCTGGAAGAACAAGTGCTTTTAAGGACTCCTCTGGTCCTACCATTGACCTCCAGATAATGGTTTTCTGTAATCAGAAATTCATAGTAATATTTCTTACTAATTCTAATCTAGCAAACAAGATCTGAGATATGTTAGGGGTTGGTGCATTTTGGGTTAGAGAGAAGCTCAAGAGCTTTATGGTTGCTACAAGCTATAGTAATGGCTGAGTCAGATCTGACGATCGGATCCAAATCCAACTGTTGAGAAAGAATGAAAACGGACAGCACAGATGGAACATTATGGTGAGTACACAACTTCTTTTTTTGTTTTGTTTTTTTTTTTCCCACCATTTAAATCCTTGGGAGCATTTCCAGCATGACTGGAACAAGTCTTGTTTTATACTTCCCTAATACTTTCAATTAAAGTCCCTCCTAAAATGTATCAAGAACAGCCTTTAATGAGAAAAGTGAGTACTAAATTTTAACCACATGGAAGCATTGTGCAGTGAAGTTTTTCCTTTGAAAAAATGAGGGGAAAACAAGTGTAACTTTAGGATGGGAAGTTGTACCATTACTGGTTTCTTCCCACTTCCTTGCTCCTTTAGTGATCAGTTCATCTTGCCACTATGGAACCTTTTATGATATGTTTATTTGACCATTGTGGAAGCTCACAGAACACAGGTAAATGAGCTTTATATTTGTCGACAAGATCTGTCATGAATTTGGGCGTTTAAAAATTAACAGACTGGGGGGGAAAAATATTTATATTTATATATAGATATATATATATATATATATATATATATATATATATATATGTGTATGTATGGATATATATATATATATATATATATATATATATATATATATGTATGTATGGATATATATATATATATATATATATATATATATATAAAATTTGCCTGTGACAATTCCCACACTGAACACTTGTTTTAGTCACAAAACATGATTGTGCAAATTCATTCTGGGTTCACTAAAAAAGTAGTATTGAAAGGGATTGGCAAAGGCAAAATTTGCCACACTACTCTATTAACCTGCTTGGAATATGGGCAGTACTATGAAAGAAAAGGTATGTAAGCACAAGTCTGTAGTGGCTGTTACTGTACATCATGTAGGTTGCTGTTTGGATTACTTGTACCTAACTTAATTGTATTCCACTTTTTTACATTTCTATATTACATACTGTGACCTGAGCAAAATGTTTTTCTTGTATGATGCAATTGTTCTTTGTGTACACTATGTTCTTTGGTATTGGTCTTTTAGTAACATTTTTCTCTCTTAGTGTCTCGTGCCACACTGAAACATGTGATTTTAGAGGAGGAAGATGAAGAGGAAGAAGGTAATAGTAATCAGATGTTTTCCCTAGTCATTATTAAGCAGATTTTAATTGAGGAATAATACTGTTCGCATACTTTAGAGCATGTTACATGACATAAAGACAAGTGCCTGATGGATGTTGGTATCCCAAAACAGCTCTCATAGGTTCCAAATCTGAAGTGTTAAACATTTAAAATTATTTTTATCTGAAGAATAAATGCATATGTTGTCATTTTAAAGCTGCACTCTGTTTAAAATGGATGTAATGAAATCAGTCATACAAATGTAGAAGTTTTATGTGATTTGGTTGTGAATTAGTGATCTCTTTTGCTTATGATAATTTTTTTTGCCCAGTGACTCAGAGATGTGTAGTGAGTGGGAAGGAATTTGTGTGTCAGTCCCCATGTCTTTTTCTACTTCTGCTCCTTTTTTGTTTAGACTCCCTGCCTTGTTGGTCAAAGACAGTAGCCATATCTCTGCCTTCCAATTGACCCATGTGTAGTGTTAATCTGTGCTTTATTTTAATTTCATTATTAGCAAGCAGTAATGTAATGAACTCTCTTGTTTGGATGTCTTGAACTGCGGGAAGTGTAGACAGCTGTGTGTTGTTTTTACTTTGTGTATTTGTAGAAAACTGGATGTATTTGACAGGATTCTTAAAACTGGGGAAAGAGTTAAATGCCATTATTTTCATAATCTCTGTAGTAATGACAGACTTATGACATGATCCTACTCATCCACTTTCCTTGATTACAGTGATATCTAACTTTCATACCGAGACAGGACTCTGTCTTAGGATATCATAGTTTGTGTGATGCTGCATTAATATACTTTTGTTTGCAAGGTTAGATACATTTCTGTTCCTGGAAGGTACTGATAATCAAAATGTTTTTAGCCATTCAGGTGAGGATTGTCCAGACCACTGCATAATCATTGTGAAAGGACAGCAGTGGTAAAAAGCTGACAAATGCTTTTGATCATACCTTTCTCAGTGAAATACTAATGCCCCTGCTTTACTGTGATTTGTATTATTATTTTCTAATTTCTTCTACCAAGGTATGGTGTGATGGGTCCAACAAATATTTATTATTCTGTAATTTTACATGTAATCTTTTTGTAGCTCTCCTAATAGCTAGAGTTGTAGCTGAAAAGGGTTAGCCTGACTAATCTATCAAACTGGTAATAATTGCCGGGGCTGCAATATTTTTCTTACCCAATTGTTTCTTCCTACACCAGTATATTTGCACCAACAGTATGATATTGTGTTGTCTTTCATTTTTTCATAGTCGTGTTTCCACTGGCTTATGATTGCATCTTGAATTAATGCCATCTCTGAATGTCTGTAAAAATAGCATCATTAAAGTTTTTTAATGACTGCTTTTGTGTTTTGCTAATTGCAAACTTCTTAATAAACATTTATTAAATGTTTATTATCTATTAGTTTTTCTATCTATAAATACTAGCTACTTTTTTGTAAAATGTCCGAATTACTTAATTCCAGGACCTGTCCTCCACTGATTCACTGTATCATCTAGAGGTGTCATATTTCTTTTTAGTTCTGTTTTGGTGTGTAGTTGCTTACCAGGATCTGTGGGGATCATAAGCCCATATATTTTTGCATGGGAATAACCCAAATATGGGCTGGACAAGGATATGTTCAGACATTTGCATGTTTCCCCGATCCATAAGGGACAGGGGTGCTAAACGGGGGGTGCTACACACACAATCTTTGGATGGTTTACAGTGACAGCATATTCCTGTGGATTGCAAGAAGCATCATGTTGGAAGAACAGGCATGTATCACAGAGAATACCCTTTCTGTGGAACCATGTTCCACTCCACATAAAACATAGTATTTCTGTTACACTAGTCAAATGCTATTCAAATGTAATTTGGACGAATAGATGGGAAACTTTCCAATCAAGCTATTTCTAGTGGGCTGCTGCTGCTTTTGGTGATGTGGACTGTTGTATTTACTTTTTTTGTGTGTGTGCCTGATTTAGCGACAAAGAGAAAGACAAGCAAAAAAACTTATGAAGCTGTACAAAATGTGGACATAAAATCCTTCCTCAAGACTGCCAGCTATGCTATTTTTACGTGTGGGTCACTTGACAGGGGACTAGTCTGTCTGTAATGTTTTTTGACCCAGAGCACCGTCCAACAGATGAAATAAACATATTACTAAGGGTCTTTTGCCTCTGAATCTGGAGTTTTCCAAATCTTAGAAGTCTAACAGTAAACCTAAATCTGAGGAGCCAGAGCCAAGAAAGAGGCACTCTTGAGGACTGTGCTCTCCCATCAGCTTCAAAACCCTACTGAACAGAAATACCTTCGGCATAGATACTAATGTACTCTCCACCACTGGCTCCAGAGTTGTCTGAACTGATTGTTATCCAGGATAAATCTCCTAAAAGACTTGAAAACTGGAGTTCTTCCAAGAGGGAACTGTCCAGGATCCTTCTCGTCGTCGTCCTACTTCATCCTTGTGGTTCTCCATGTCCTTCAATAGTACTTCTGAAGCATACATGGATTGTTGCATGAGAACCTTCCTGAGAAAGCAGATTGAGATGGGAATCCTCCTATCCCCTTTGGTTCCGAAGGTGGATAGGGCTAGTCCTATGTTCCCTCACTGTCTGGTGTGGATTTCAGCACTGGCAGTTTTGGGCCAAATTCTGGATCCAGGTCTTGTCTGTTGGTGCTGGACCTCACCTCTGGGTTGTCACTCAAGGCATTGAATCCAGTGTGCTTGATACTAATGGAGTCTGGGTTGAGGTTGTCCCGGGACTGTTTTGACCACAAGGCTTAGGCACCTTCCTTGGAGTTGTTGCTCATGGCTTCATTGATTGATTGTGTTAGAGACCATGGCATTTGATTCTTTGACTCTGTTCTCCTCCTCGAAGCCATTCATACTGTCAATTTCCAGGTAGCAGTCTTTGGTGGTAATCATCCCTTTCCCGGAACACAGAGATCCTGTTCTAGAAACAGCATCCTTGGATCTGGCAGATGTTGGTCCAACCTTCTAGGTTATGGGGAAGATGATTTCTTCCTTTGAATGTGGAAACACATACCTCAGAAACACATACCTCATTGAGATCTGCTCCACCTTGTGACTCTCACTCACTTTTTTCCCATCAAATATCCTTGGGTCTGAGCCAAGCCCAGGCCTCAAAGTCCATGCTTATCAGCAGGAAGAGTTCTCTGAAGAATCAGGACATATCTCCTGACATTCCAAGCAAGAGGAAATGCAAAAGGGTAGACATTATTGCATGATGGGAGAACATTCTTAAAGGAGTTTGAGGTTGGAGCATTTTATGCTGCCGAGTTAGATCTGATAAGCGGCTCAAGGACTTAGTCATATGGGACATGTTTAATGTATAACTTCTGTTTTTTGTTAAATCATTGCTGTGTGTTTAGACTTTATCCTCTGTTATTATGCCATTTTGCTATCATCAGTATTTTTTTTTAAGTGAATCTCTTCTTCTGGGTCCTCCTGTTTTTTCCCAGCACTCGTATGACTTTGGTTGACACCTTGGTTTCCTCATTTGCAGGCAGTTAGGGCTAGCAAAAAGTCATCCTGTACAAGGCAGAAGGATTTATTTTGTACACATTGTAACAGGTGATTTTGCTGGTATAAAGGTTACAAATTGTTTTATCCAAGAATGACTTCCCCACCCGGGAAAAGGGGTCACTTTGTGCATTGTGGTGGTACCTTGGGAGTCAAGACCATCCTTTTCCCACCATGGACCTCTGTGCCATATGAGGGTCAGTAGAGTGTTGTAGGAGAAAGAGTGATGTAACTCAGGTTAGGTGATTTGGTTGGATGAGAGGCAGTGGGATTTGGCTGATGAGAGGAGGTGGGCCTTTAGTTGGTCCCTAAATTTGGGGTTAGATGAGGTCTAATTTTTGAGGGAATGCTTTTTTTTTTGCAGTTTTGGACCTAGTAGAGAGAAGCAGCAATATGTACTGTGGAGTTTAGTTTTGGGGGGGAGTGGCTGTTGCATTGTGGGGTCAGAGTGGTTGTAGTCTGTACAAGGAGGCTTGTCTGATTTATTGCTAGAGTATAAAAGGTTGGTTGATTATGAGTATTTGAGATCCTAGGAGAAGATCAACCCTTTGTTGAACAGGGAAACATTTTGCTTTTTTAGTTAAATAATGTTACTTTATTTACCACAAAGCTCTTATGGTTGGTTTTTTTTTGTAAATTTATTTCTGTACTGTTTATCTTTCAAGAAGGGTAATCTTATTCTATATGGTAGCAAGCTGTAAAGTACAGACCTATGAGACTGATTTAGCCCAATTTATAGTGAAAGAGATGCTAATTGGTGTATTTCATATTTGGCTTGATTTTTTGACCTCATGGTGAGTGGGAGCCTATGACTTTCGTCAAAGTAGTGGCGGTACTGCCATTCTAGGAAGAAAGCTGGGGGAAGTGGAAAACAATGCCAGCCCTCAATGGGGTTTTCTGTGTGCGTGAAAATAGATTGAAAGGCAGTAACCATGAATAAACAGGCGCTGGAAGACATCGATTCACAGAGACAGTAGTGAGATGCGCCTGAAAGTGCAGGGACAAGGTATGATCTCTGTAAGTGACCTGTGTGCAGTCCATTTGGGGTGTGCAGGTTGGAAGCCCATACTCTGGTCAACCGTGCATATTCCTTTCATGAACTGGGAGCCCAGTTGTGCTTTGTAAACTAGTTAAAGAAACATATTTTTCTGCACTGTGTTGCTATTACCTCACGCTTTGAGGTAGTGATTACAGCTGACTTCCACATTTGGTTCCAGGTATCATTCCTCCTTCACATTTGGTTGGCAGTGGTGGGATTTCAGGCCTCATTGGTGCCACAGCAGTGCCACATTAATCCCAGTAATCTGTCGGAACAAATATGCATGTATATAATATTTTACATTATAAGCCATGCATTTGGTATATATGCTTCAGTTTCAGAGACTGAGGTGGAAGGTGAGTTGGCTTGACACTTAGTCTTCAGACCGATTGCTGTAGGTCCAAATTAAACTAAGAAGTAAAACAGCTAACGTTTGTATTTAAGTAGAATTTATTGGGTCTATATATCAGAGGTTAATTTCTGAAAACCTTTTTTACCCAGCATCAGCAATTTGTCTTTTCCCCACTGTAGTGCGATCTTGGAGTTGGCATATATCATTGGGGGGGGTATGAAATACTGTGCTTTGTGTGGCAGTCCGAATGCTGGGCAACTCGTTACTTTCCCTGGGAAAGTAATTCGGTGAACTTAATATTCGTGGAAGTGAATGTTCGCTGTATATGGTTGGATGAACGAAGGTTTGTGGAAATTAGCCGTTGATAAATTGATATAGACCCGAATTTATTACCATATGAAAATATTGTTAATGTAATATGATAAGACAATTACTAAACTTGTACATCATTAATAACAAAGATAAAGAGTAATACTTTACTGTAGTTCAAAATCAGGAAGGTCAAATATTATTTGCAAGTCCCATAAGAAATTATTTTATATCAAGATGAACACTGTTAAAGCAGTTCTGAGTTCTCTGTCCACTCTGTGGGGGAGTCTGAAGAGAAGATCATTCTTTGCAAATCCATGGTGTTCCCCAATGCATAACTTGGGTTGTTCCCTTCCCAGGCAAACCTCTTTACTACAGATGCATTCCTTTTGCCTTTGCCAATAACCTGGGACCTGAAATCAACAACTCATCCCTCTTGTTTGTCTACCAGAGTATAGGCTTTTTTTTTTGTTTGTTTGTATTTGCAGTCCTTTGTCTTGTAAATGTCCCAGCATGTCTGTGTTCAAACCATCTTCTGGGTTATCGTATCCAAAATATAATGGCTGAAAACTACCTCCTTGCAGATCAGTAGCCTTGTAAGTACCTATGAAACCAAAGTTAGACTTTCCTAGAGTCCAGCTGTGGCTGTGCAGTTCTAAGCTGTGGGTAGTTAGTTGTGCAGCTCAGAATACACTGAGCCATTGAAGAGCTACAGTAGAATGTATGCTTGAAGTAAATGACTGCACAAGCTTCTGTGCAGCATATGTCTTTTGCAAAAGGAGAGAAAACTTGACATGTTGATGTTCTCTGTGATTCCAACTGAATCTACCACATAATTTTCTTCATTGTCAAGCCTGGGTGCCATATGTTATCAATCTGTGATAACCACTAGAACTTGCACTACTTGGCAGTTAAAACTTTTCCCATTTTGCTTGGAATCCTACCTTCCCATCATGCGCCACATGTACCATATCTGTATGTTCATTCATAAATCACTGCTACAGTGACCGTAGCTGTATGGGATATAGTCTGCCTAGGATGTAACATCTAGACAGTCTTCTAAAGCCTTGGCCTCCTTGCATGCTTGCACCTAGGCTACAGCCAGCAGCCTAAGCACCAGAAGCTTCAGTACTTTCTTGCCACCCTTGGAGAGCACTCCTCTTACAGCCTTCAGAGGATTGGCAGTTGGTTAATGGTCCTTCCATTGTTGGACAGATAAATTCCCTTTGGGGAAACCGATCCACATTATTTTATTTATATTATGGGTTAATTTCTGTAAGAAATATTGTGTTTTCTGAGAAAAATATTATTCTAATGAGTGTCCCGAGAGTGGCTGGGTACCTTATTTTCTAACTTTTACTGTTTCTGCTTATTGTAAGCACTTTTTGTGAGAATCTTTGTGCTTGTTTTGTTTGACTTGTTGTATTTTATTACTGACGTGTCTTTTCGGACTGTTAGTGTGTATTTTGATTGTGAACACGGCTTTTGACAGTTTATCTGTCAGACTTGTTCTACCTACAGTAACTACAAGTCAGGCTACTTTTTCAGAAGAATGATAGAACAGTTTACCCGTCTCGTGGTTGTAAGTTCTTGTGGACCCAAGAATAAAAAAGCTTGCAAAGAGCCCTTGCCAGCACAGCAAGCTCTCAGTCTATGCTTCAGTTGCTGGCAGGTAACTGCTGTGGTCATTACTAGTTTCTCAGACCATTCACTTTTTTATTCTCATACCTCTGGTTTAGCCACTTTAGGCCGCCATGGACCAAGGGTCAGCCACATCCACTGTGGCTGTTTAGGAGTCTTTAGTGAGGATTGGAGAGCCTGGAGAGCCACTCTTGTCGGTATCTGAGGAGGGAGCAGGGAGTGCATCCCTGTGTAATAGGGCTGAGAGACCTGCTTCCCAGGGTGGACTACCATACATAATTTGGTTCCCTTCTAGTGGTGTTATTAAAAATTGGAAATTCAGTCTGGTTCTGGCTGTCATGTCTCTGATAGTTTGGGCAGTACTGTCTGACTCTGTCTAATATAACCCCACCCACATAACCTCTAGAAACTTCCTAACATATCCCCTCCTAATAAATGCCTGTGGTACATAGAGACACAATTGGATTGGATTGGATGGCTAGGCTTGTAACACCCCTAGTGGTTGTTAGCCCAGTATATAACTATGAACCTATAAAAAGTCTTCCTCAGAGTGTGCTTCTTTCAGTAAGGGAGAGTTTATTTGCTTGGCTAAAGGTTAATTGTAAGCTTTATAACCTTTTAATTATAACTGGAATTGCTGCTTAACTAAAAAATTGGTTTCTGAGGATTCCCTGCCTGATGAGAAGGATAAAGATGAGAATAGGGCATCTTCTGCATCTTTTTCTGCCCAAAATCCTAATTTTGATTATGAAGAATGGTTGGGTTCAGAATCTCCTTTGGGAGAATTTTTTTTCTGAAACTATTTCTAGGGTGACTAAGATGTCTAGGTGGGAATGAGCTGATCTGCACAGTGCCACGTCCTGGGTGGAACCAACAACAGTAACCAGGGATGTTTTTTTTATGGTTAATGACAGTGACCCAGAATATTTTTTTTTGTATGGTTAAATGGTTAACTGTGTAACCATAAAAAACATCACGGCCACATTTCCAGCATCTGATCCAAGCTATGTGAAGTAACAAGACGTCCACAGGGCTGAGGATGAATCCAGTTTAATAAGAAAATACACAAAATCAGTCACCTGCTTCTTCAGACCATAATACAAAATACATAGTAGAAGAACTTTATGTAAAACAACTAAACTAATCAAAATTAAAAGCGTAGTCATATGGTATTACTCAATGCAATAAACCCCTCTTCTTAAGCACAGGTTGTAAGGAGGCAGCATTATTAAGACCCTGGGGCAAATTAGCTCTCAGGTCTATTATCCACCTTAACTCCACATATTCAGTGTCATTAACCATACCCCTCTCTCTTATATTACCATTAACTCTCTGTAAAACTAAAAACTTAAAACGATGTGATTCTCCAACCTCATGTACATGTTTAGCTAACACATTATTTAACTTAACGGATATCATTTATGTGTTCTAACACCCTCTCCTTCAAGGTTAGATTCATTTTTCCCACATAAAACTATCACAAAGACAGCACTTTGCTAAATAAATAATATTTTTAGTTAAACAATTAGCATAAAAAGTTAATTCAATGGGACTCGGTGTCCTAGGATTGCATTACTAAACTGACAGACCAAATATATTTACATGCTACAGGCAAAAGTGCCCCTCCGTTCTGAACATGTTCTATGCTTCTGTTTATAACACAAACGCTGTTTCAATGATTTGTTATTCTTGAAGGCAAATTTAGGTTGCATCCCTACAACTTTACATAGATCAGGATCAGTTAATAATATAGGCTAATTTCTTTCTTTTTATGACGTCACAAACTTTATTCACATCACTCGAATATGTCAAAGTGACTCTATTAATACCCCCTACATCATCCATTTGAGTTTCTATTATTGGCTGTGCTATTCTCTCAGAAAAGTAAGGCCTATTTCTGTTATCCATAGTTCTCTTGGCATTTGTAATAGCACGCTCAATATCACCTATTCTTTAACCCCTGTCCAACAGATCTGTACAAGAACTGTATTACCAATGACTGATTCATACAATGTAAAATTGAAAAGAATGTCTAGTTTAATGTTGAAATATACAATGCTAGATATTGAAAATGCATATTTAAGGCAATGCATTACTGAAGGTGTTGTGTCTAAGGGCTTACGAGTATGGAAATTTCTTAATGTTGAAACTGGTGGTTCATTACATAAAGAACAAAATTTTTGACAAATGTGGTTTTGATGTGCTTAAAGCCATGATTAGGGACAATGAAAGGAATATAGAGAAATTGCAAAAAGAGAGGAAATTGATGAATGTATTAAAAATTATTTAATATTTACCATAGCTTCTGAAAATGACAAATATTACAGTGTTAGGGTAGGTATTGATGAAAAATGTAATAAACTTATTCAGAGAAAGTTGAAGAAACTTGAAAGGATTATTAATGAATATAAAAACCATACAAACTACCCACTACCTAGGGTGAACAAAATAAAGGAGGGTGACAGTTTTAGTTATGAAAATGAGCAGTGGAGGGGTGATCAAGAAGGGGCACATATTAGTAACAACTTGGGTGATCTGGATGACTTTTCAGAATATCCCACATTGAGAAGATTAGAAAGGTTAAAAAATAAAGTTAACACAAATTAGCAGCAGCAAAATTTTCATGGGGGGGGGGGGAGAATGAGGTATTAATAGTTGATGATACCCCTAACCCCCCCATACCCATGACTTAAGTGACATTGTAAAGGGAGAGAGTGAGGTATTAATTGATACTCCCCCCCCCCCCCCCCCCCAGATCCATGACTTAACAGGTGGCATTATAGGAGAAGCTGGCAATGGGTATAAGTTCACTAGGGATAGTTTTACTATTTATAATTTTAGCAACATTGTTTTAAAAAAGGAACATTTTAGTCTTTTATCAAAAGGTCTAAAATTCATTCCTCAGAAGAAAGGGGGCTTGGCGAAAGTTCTCATGGACCTTAAAATGTTTATTAGAAAAATGAATTTGAGTCTAATGTTGCCATAACAGAATAATATGACCACTACATGTACTAAGAAGAGCATATACAATCCCCCCATCCATCCTCAGTTAAAAAACTTTGAAAAAGTGGTAGAAAATAGATTCAGAAATGAATACAAGAAGGTTAAATACAAGGCAAATATGAGTGGAGAAGAAAGGAAGGTGTTAGATGAATTGAGGGGGAATAAGGAAGTGAGGGTTATGAAACCTGACAAAGGTGGGGGGATAGTAATAATGGACTTAATTACTTATGAAGGGAAGATGAATGTCATTTTAAATGACACTAGAAAATATTCTAGTGTGTCGCTAAATCAGATTAATGCTGCTTACAGGAAGATATATATGGCTTTAAACGACATTATGTGGGAAGGTCTGATTGACCAAAAAACCTACAATTATTTGGAAGTAACAAAACATAAAATACCATCAATATTCAGAATCCCAAAAGTCCATAAGAATGAGATGGTCCCCCCACTCAGACCCATAGTGTCAGCAGATGGTTCAAAGACTTTGCCTTTGGCAAAATTTGTTGATGCCAAGCTTAAAAAACTGTGGTTGAATAAAAAGCAGATTTTGAGGGATTCATGGGACTTCCTAAGGGAAGTAAAGCACGAATTTTAGAATGATGAGATAAAATTTGTTACAGTAGATATTGTTTATTTGTTTTCCAGCATCCCACATAATGAAGGGATGAAAATGTTGGAAGAAACAATTTTTGAAGATGGAGAACTCACCAGAAGTGAGCAGATAGTGTAGTGGAATCTAATTGATTTGGTACTAAGATACAATTTTATATATTTTAATAGTGAGTTCTACCAGCAAATACAAGGAGTGGCAATGGGGCCGGCATGCGCTCCGACCTATGCAAACTTGATTTTAGCTAGGTGGGAGGAGAAATTTTAGGGTCCAGATATGCAAGCCAATAGAGCCTCTATAGGAGATTTCTTGATGACATAGATATTTTATGGAAGGGGAATGTAGAAATTTTAGATGAGTTTTTAAATTATTTAAATAATACATCTTTTTTTAAAGTTTACATACAACATCAGCAATGAAAATTTGCAGTTTTTAGATGACGACATTTTTAAGAAAGTTTTGTTCAAAGATGTATAGAAAGAAAACATTTTCCAATTCCTTTCTCCATTTTAATAGTACACACCCTGCCCATTACAAGAAAAATATTATTAAAGGACAATATATCCTAGCAAGCAGAATGGTATCAGAAGAAGTAGATTATGAAGAAGAAAGCAACCTACTTGAACTTCTCTTCAGGGCCAGAGGGTACTCTGATAGCGTTATTGTAGAAGTAAAAAAAGAGGTTGCAATGGGTAGAAAGTCAAAATTTAAACCTATGCTAGGTGCAACAGAGGAAATTCTGCCAGGACTTACAGCTACAGAGGAAGCAAATTTTGGTAAGGCACTAGTTTTAGAATTCACTGCCTGTGCAGGACGTATGAGAAAGGTAATTGAAAGCGAATGGGAAAAGTTTCTTAGCTTTACTGATTTAGGGGAATGTAGCAGCCAAACCCTTAAAGTGGTCTGTAGGAACTCCCAAAATATAAAGTGTTTATTAGAAAATACTTATAAAAATGGAAGTGTTGACAAGAAAAGGAAGGGAACATATAAATGTGGAAGATGTACTCCGTGTACTTGCATATCCAACAAGGAGAGAATATTCTTATCAAGAAGGAATAAATGGATATAAAGTGCACAATTTTACAATTGTGAATCTAATGGTTTGATTTATCTAGCTCTGGGATGGGGAATGTGAATCCGTCTACGTTGGTAAGATGGAGAGGAAATTGAGGAGAAGGATTTATGAGCATTATTATGATATTCAAAAAAAAGAGTCAAATGCTCTTTACAAGCGCACATTAATATGTCACAGAGCGTATTATTCTTACTTGAACAGATAAAGAAGGAAATTAGAGGGAGGCTATGGAAGGAAAAGTTTGAATATAGAGAACTATGGTGGCAACTGATTTTGGAAGCCACCAGTTCACCAGGGCTCAATGATTGTACCTCCATAGCCCCCTTATTAAAGCTGAGAGTTGCTAAGCTTTGAAAGAAGAAGTTGTGCTTCTTTCACATTAAATATGTAATTTTGGAAAAGAGCCACTAGAGGGAGTAAACACATTTTAATGTTTCAACATGTTTTTCATTAACTATTGAATTTTAACTTAATTAAACATTTTATTTAGTTAAATATGCTAAGTTGTGAAATACTATGCCATTTTTGTACTGTCACCATTCCATACTGTCACCTTTCAAATGTTCTTTGTGCTTTTATAATGTGTAATTTATTTGATGTATTTTTAATATTTTAATGCACAAGGCGCTTCGCACAGTAAATGTCATTTTACAAGAGAACCACTAGAGGTAGTAAATACATTTTAATGTTTTAGCATGCATTTCATCAACTAATGAATTTTAACAGAATCAGATATTTTAAATGTTATTTTTATGTACTGTCTGTCATCATTTTATACTGTCACTCTTTTAAATGTTCTTTGTTTTTATAATGTGAAACTTATTTTATGTACTCTTGATGCTTTAATGCACAGGGCACTTTGCAAGTTACACCATAGTTATAATTAACTGGTAAAATGGGGGAAGTTTTATTGTTTGTGGTTTTAATTGGTGAAACATTTTGAATATATATATATATATATATATATCTGTGTGTGTGTGTATGTTTTAACTAAAGCTTCATTTATCTGATGAAGTCTGACTGAACAAGACGAAAACGCTGTGATGTCAAATGCGTTCGTTTTCAAACTACTATTAAACCAGCTCTGTTTTTGAACTGCAAGGCTGTACCGAGTTCCTTTTCTGTGGTACCTGACTTTGTCTTGGTTTTTATTTGCTGGGTGCCAGTTTGAGTTTCTTGAAGTTACCATTTTGTATATTTTCTTATTAAATTGGATTCATCCTCAGCCCTGTGGACTTCTTGTTACTTCATGTTACTGTTTTTTGGACATAGTCTGGGTTCCACTGCATTCTTTTTTATTGAGTATCTGATCCAAGCTCTAAGCTCCTCCCCTTACCCATAATGCCCCCTGTCTCCTTCCTCCTTTCAGATCTCGTTTGCCGCTGGAAAAGAAGCAGTGTGGTCGGAGCTCTAGATGTATAGTGGGTAGTGTAAGTGCTATTTTTTTTTATATTTTTTCTACCTTTCTTAACGTTTCTCTCTCTCGCTTTCTATCTTTTCCCTCCCCGTGACAAGTTGGGGAAAAAAAAAAAAAAACTTCTTCCCCCTCTTTATTTTTTTCCTTTTCGACCTATCTCTTTTTGGAGTGTGCATGACCTATTTAGGGATGTCTGAAGGCCCTAAATTAGGATTCAGGAAGTGCACAGAGTGTGGCCATAAACTTTCCCCAGCTGATGGCCACACTCTGTGTGTAGTATGTCTGTGCACGATGCACCTTCTGGACCTATTGTCCTGTCTGTGCTGGATCCTGAAAAGACTACATCTTCTATGGGGGATGGTAGCCCCTGTGCCCCCCTCTTCAGGGACAGCAGCTGCATCTTCTTACTCTTTCCCAGCCTCTGGGACTCAAATTCCCGCCAAGAGGTCCGGGGGAAGGGGAGAAGATCGAGAGACGAGCCATGGAAGCGGTCTCCTGACCGCTTGGCCCCGGCTGGCCCGCCAGCTAAAGTTGGGATACCAAGTCGGCCTGGATTGCCCTGGCTTCAATCCCCAAGGTTCTCCCCTGAGCCAGGGGAATTGTGGACCAGCATGCCCGTTAGCGCCCCCCCATCGGCATTCTAGACCAGTTTCTGTGGCGTCATCCTCCCGCTCCACCTGGAGGCTCAGTGAAGCGGAGATGGACAAGATGATGCAGAGATTTATCCGCACCCAAATCCAGATGGGGGTCTTGCCAGCACCTTCTCCCTCTGGAGTGGGGAGCTCATAGTCCTTTTTTACCTTGATAACTCCTTCTCCAATCTGACCTACAGTTTTGGAGTCCCTGGATCCGAGGAGTGGGCGCTGATGGTATCTTCTATCTCGACACTTGCCATTGCCTTTTGTGTCGGATCTGACCGGGTCGGCTCCAGGCTCTCTGGGTCGGATCCAAACGATTGCTGTCAGCTCTGAGCCTTTCAGAGCGCAGTACTTCCCTTGGTATCTTGGATCCAGGAGTTGCGGGGTCTAACTCCCCTGTCTTGTCAGAAGGGAACAGTTCCAGCCAGTATTTCCCAGGAGGTCCATTTCCCTTCAGCCTTTGATGTGGTGGAGAGGGTTTTCTCGGTGTCATCGAGACCTTTGACCAGCTTGTCCACTGACTTCGTACCAACTCCCTCTGGTTTTGGTGTGGACCCGACCATCTTGTCATCTCAGGGACAGCCTGCGTCCGTTTTGCCTTAGGAAGCTCCCCCGAGGGAGCAGCAGGAGGTTTTTGAGTCCTCCCCAGAGAGCGCCACTGAGGAGGTTCCCCGTAAATGAATGTGTAAGAGGAGACACTTGTACTCCCCACTGGAGTCCCTTACCAAAGACATTGATTTGGAGGAAGGGGAAGATTACCCATGGTCACTCATCCCCCCCCAAGGATGTCTCCTTTGGAGACGTCATGGACCTCCTCCACCGGAGGGGCGGGTGGTCTGCCCAAAAACCCACCTCATACGAATCAGTGTTCCTAAAGGCATCGGCACAGGCCCATCTAGTTCTTGGGTGTCCCCTCCCACAGATCCTTTGCTGGATCTGATAACATCTCTGGCATGGAAGAAACCAGACACAATGGAGCCTATCCCTAAGCACCCAGATAAAGTGCTTAGTCCACATTCAGATAGGGCTTGCTGGAACAAGGGATCCCCCGTGGATGTTATGGTTGTGGCAGCCCCCACCAACAAAGGGCTTGCGCAGGAGAGCTCTACGGTTCATCCTCCTGATCGAGACTCAAGAGCAGTGGACCATTTTGGGAAGCGGGTGTATGCTTTAGCTACCTTCTCTGTAAAAGTGCTGAAACACATGGTACACGTCATTCGACTGCAGTGAGACTTGGTCAAGAAGATTGCTTAGCTGACCCCGGAGTCCATGTTGGTGGGGGATAAAAAGACATTTCTCCGCTCGGATAGCCACTCTCAATGCTGTGGCAAATTCATCCAAGCGTCTTTTCTCACATGCCACGAAGGGAGGTTCTAGCACGGCCGGTACTGGTGTTGCCATTAGGCACCATGCCTGGATCCAGCTTTGTCAATTCTCGGAACCCTTCAAGGCATCATTTACAAATGGCACTTATGACGGTTCTTCCCTTTTTGGGAAGCAAAGACATTAGGGCCACGGTGGTGAGGCGGTTAGCATTGTCGCCTCACAGCAAGAGGTTCTCCTGTTCGATTCTCATCGAGAGCACCTTCTGTGTGGAGTCTTTAACGTCACTCGACTGCGTGGAGGACATGCAGACATGCAGGTTGGTGTGTGCGTGAATAGGTGTGCCTTCTTTGAAGGTTGGGCATTAGGCTGGCAACTCGGCACCTTAAAAATCCACTGCCAGTCATTAGTGGACCGGAGTTCCGCTGTGGCTACCCCTAACCAGGAAAAGCTGAAAGACTTTTTTTAGTCAAAGAGACATTGGCCCAGAGTGAGAAGGATGGGAAGACGCTGTCTGCCATCGGGATCCACTTCTCCTCCCCTCAAAGATCCTTCTCAAGGAATCAGTGAGGGACGAAGAAGATGTGGTTCCGAAAGTCTCGGGCATTTTCCCGGGACAGTCAGGACTCCTCTTCCCCCCGAGGCAGAGGGGCTTATGATAGACGCCACCCTAGGGGTAGAGGGGGGTGTAAGAAATTTTGGGTCCCAAGAACCTTTCTTGGACAAACCCAGGCAGCAGCCCTGAAGGGCTTCCCGACTGCTCATCTCTGGAGGCAGTTGGGGGTTGACTATCGCTTCACCCAACGGCATGAGAGTCCATAACAACAGATTGTTGGGTGTTGCATATTATATCCAGAGGATATTGCATCCGACTCAGTGAACCACCACGACCACCAAAGCACCTCCCGGACATTCCACCTGCGCAAAGGAAGGCAGCAGCTATAGAAATAGAAAAGCTGCTAAGAAAATGAATCATCCAGCCTGTCCCCCAAGAACAGTCCAGATCAGGCATTTATTCCAGGTTCTTTAGTGCCAAAGAAAATGGGGGACCCATTCTGCATCTTTCCACCTTGAACCTGTCAGTAGCTAAGGCAAAATTCCGGCTGGTCACTTTTCAGTCCATCTTGCCCTTTCTGCAGGTGAACAATTGGATGTGCTCGAACGACCTCCAAGATTCGTACTATCATATCAGCCGAAACAGTACTAAGGGCATTGGTGTCTATGGCAGCCATGAGCAATCTATTACCCTTAGCACGCCTTCACATGCGGATTCTCCAGTGGATGCTTGATGTTCAGTGGTCCCTCTTAGCTCTGCCATTGTCATATCCCATTAGAGTCTCCCGAGTATGCAGGGACGTTCTTCGGTGGTGGATTCAGTCCCCAGATCTAATCAGGGGACGCCCTTTTCTGCCGTCCTTTCCCAAAACCACAGTGACCACGGATGCCTCCCAGCTAGGGTGGGGGGGCATTGCTTGGGAAGGACAGTCCAAGGCATGTGGTCCCTACACGAGACCAGCTTGCATATCAGTGTTCTAGAGATGAAGGCAGGCCTTCTTGCATTGCAGGCCCTTCATGCCCGTCTCCCTCTAGGGACAATTCTGATTCAGACAGACAATATGTCGGTAGTCTGGTACATCAACAAACCTGGGGGAACCAGATCTTATCCCTTATGTCACAAAGCCATGAGAGTGTAGGAATGGGCAATCTTTACCAGCCATTTTCTGATGGCAATGCACATCCCTGGGCGGTCCAACATTCTCATGGACAGACTCAGCAGGTCTGTTCTGATGTCTTACGAGTGGTCTCTGAATCCTTCAGTGGCGGAACAAATCTTTCTAAAGTGGGGTCATCCTTGCTGCGATCTTTTCGTATCTCCTTCCAACACGAAATGCAGTGAGTTCTTCGCTGTGAACCCCCCCCCCCCCTCAGGGGGAAGCCCGCAGAGACACACTGATCCATGCTTAGCCTCCTGGTCTTCTTTAGGCTTATCCTCCACTACCCTTCATTTCGAAGTTTCTTCAGAAAGCTTGCAGGCTGGGGAGCACTGTGATCCCATTCTGGCCTCACCAAGTTTGGTTTCCCTCTCTGTGGTGTCACCTAGTAGTTCCACCATGGACGTTGGATCCAGTTCCGGATCTTATTTCTCATCCTCAGGAATTCCTCACCCAGACCTGGATAGTCTGAAGCTCACTGCTTGGCTGCTCCAGTTGCCATGATTGGTAGGACTCCTGATTTATCATCCCTAGTTAAGACTATTCTGGTGGTGGCTCAAAGTCTTCCACTAGAAAGGTTTATTGTAGCAAGTGGAAACATTTTTCCATATGGGCTTCGCAGCATGTGTTAGACCCTTTTACTGCCCCAGTGTCTGCAGTTTTAGAGTTTTGTGGGGAAATTTTTCAGCAGGGTGCCAGTTCCTCCACAGTCAAAGTCCACATGGCAGCTATTTCCAATTTTCATGTAGGAGAAAACATGTCATCTTTGGCTTCTTCTAAACTTTGTAAGACCTTGTTTAAAGGCATCTTTCTTCTTAGACCCCTGGTGAAGGATCTTATGCCTACATGGGACCTTACTTTAATACTTCAGGCTTTTGTTTCCGCCCTTTTGAACTTGCATCTTCTGTAGATTTACAATTTTTATCTTGGAAGACTGCCTTTTTGGTCGCCATTACTTCTGCTAAAAGGGTGTCGGAACTTCAAGTTTTATCCATTAAGGTTCCTTATCTTTCACAAAGACAGAGTGTCCTTGCGTACCAACTTGTCCTTTCTTCCTAAAGTAGCGTCACAAGCGAATATCAATCAGACAATCAATCTTCCAGTTTTTTTCCCCTAATTTTCAAAACAAAGGGGAATACAAATTACATCTGCTGGATGTACATAGACAATTGAGATTTTACTTGCACAGAATGAAAGCTTTTTGTAAATCAGATCAGTAATTTGTTTCTTATTCCAAACCTTTCTTAGGTAAACCAGTTTCCAAAGTAACAATTGCTCATTGGATTTCACAGTGCATTATTCGAGCCTATTCTGTCAAGGGAATTTCCCCTCCAGGGCAGGTAAAGGTGCATTCAACTAAGTCTGTGACTTCAACTGGCTTTTGGTCCAGGGTGTCGCTGGATGATATCTGTTCTGCAGCCACTTGGTCCTCATCTCATAGCTTCATTTCAGAGTACAAATTGGATATTGTATCTGGGAACAGGGCATCCTTTTGCTCCGTGGTGCTGTGTAATATCGTTCCATGAGGGCCACCCAGGTGTTTGGTAGCCTGGGACTCTGCCCCACAGGTTGAAGACCAAATGAAGTCAACTACTTCAGATAAAGATGTATTCACTATAACCTTCCATCTGAGTAGTTTTATTTCATTTGTCTTCAGCCGTTCCCCCCCCCCCTCCTTCCCACTACCTTGTCACTGTGCTACTGACCATATATGGAAATAGTTACATCAGGAATGTCCTTTAGTCATACATGGGCTCAAGATTTTCAGGTTACCAGTAGTGGCAAAGTATTATTAGGTCAGGAATGTGTGATGTTGTTTGGCAGCAAACGCGATCTGAAGGGAGGAAGGAGACAGAGAGGACATTATGGGTAGGGGGAAGATCTTGGAGCTCGGATCAGATGCTGGAAATGTGGCCCTGACCGATCCGTAACCCACAGGTTGAAGACAAATGAAGTACAGCTACTCAGATGGAATGTTATGGTGAGTACATAACTTCATTTTTTCATTCAGTTTGCAGTGAATGCATAACAGCAAGCATTGTTTACATTTAGTTCATAAAAAATCAGAACCTTACTGGTTTCTTCTTGCTTTCAGATGAGGTTTGATAGGAATCCTATCACTGAGACCACTGTCTTCAGTTGCCTGTAGTTTAATATCCATTCTGATTCATTAATCTCCATTTTATTCCTTATGTCCCCTTGCCTCATGGTGATTTTTGTTTTATCTGCCATGAACTTAAAGCAGTGTGATTCATTAGTGTCTCTGACATACTTAGCTAAAGCATAAGTCACCGAAAAGGAAGTTATGTTATCTGAAAAATACTTTGGAAATAGCGATGGTTGAGCATTATGAGGACAAGTATTTTTGGATAACAACTTCCTTTTAAGCGACTTACGGTTTTTATATTTAACTTTTAGGGTATTCGCCTACTATTTCTTTGATGGTGTCATTAGTTAATAGCATCTGCCAATGTTTCTTTCTAATTTCCATGATATTTCTTCAATCACTGGTAAAATTTAAAAGGAGTCTAGTACCATAATATCTTTCCAACTCTTGTTGTACTGAACTAACTGCTATGGTTATACATCTGGACTCAGGCAGGCGATATTTTTTTAAGCTAATTGCAGATTGTGGTAGCAGTCACACAGTGTATGTAGCATGCTGCCAAATGTGCATTAAATTTTATGTAGGAAAAACGATACCTGTGCAATAGAATACGTGAACATGTTAATAATATTAGGATTGGAGCACCAACTAATGCTTTAGCTAAGCATGTTAGAGACACTAATGAATCGCACTGCTTTAAGTTCATGGTAGTAGATAAAGAACACCGATTTCAGAATTTTTCTAAGATTTTCTGTGCCTCTGTTACGTTATTTCTCTGCATTACCCTTTGGATTATCTACTCCTCCAAGGGTGTTCACATAAAGTGTCTTAACTCCTGTGCTATCACATTGCAGACTGCAGGGTATTCACATTTGTCCATGTTTTGACTTGCTTATTTTTGTAGAGTTTTTCTCAAAAATGTCAGGAGTCCTTTACATGGTAGGATTCTAGGATTTCTAGTGAAAATTCAGAAATCTTCCTTGATTCCATATCACAGAATAGTGTTTAGGATGTCTTCTGAATACCTCCAAGCAAAAGGCATTCCTTCCTCATGAAAAAGTGTACTTTTATCTGAAATTGTTCTGAGTTTCTCCAGTTGGTCTCAGATGTCAGCCAGGGAATATTTCAGAATTCTAGGTTTCATGACATCTATGTTTCTTATGATTCCCGTTGTCAAATTGCACGCATGAGAAAAAAATTCATTGGTTCCTAAAGACTGTTTGGTCCCAACATTTACACCCATTGACTTTTCATATTCAATTGTTGGGCTTTGTGAAAAGATAGTTACTTTGGTGGAGGGGCCAGATGTCCTTGACCCCAAGTCTTCCATTCTTTCATACATTCCCCAGCACAATCTGTTAACAACAGACATATCAGATTTTGCATGGGGAGCTGTATCCATGGGTTTAAAGTGCCAAGTCTATGGAGCAAACAGGTCAGGCCAAAGCATATCAGTGTGATAGAGATGTTGGCTTCTGTACATGCTGTCAATTCTCTTCATCATCTGTGGTCACCAGGACCTCTTCAAGTGATCACGGGTAACACCACAATGATGCAGTACATAAATGGGGGCACCAGGTCCTACCCTCTGTTCCAGATGGCTGTGGTGGCCTTGGAAGGTCACAATTCAGCACTGTTTAACCTTGGTCTGACAAGCTGAGCAGAACCAGGAAACTGAACAAGGGAGTCTTTCAGGAGCTGATCCAGGAAACTGAACAAGGGAGTCTTTCAGGAGCTGATCCATTTGTGGATAACTCCTTAAGTAGACCTGTTTGCCTCCTTTCAAAACAGAACTCTGAACAAATTCTGCTCCTGGTTTCCTTGCAACCAGGCCTAGAAAACAAATGTTTTTCATTCCCTTGGATGGGAATGTTCCGATATGGATTTCCATCCTTTCCATTGATATCCAGGGTCATTCTGAAAATTTACCAGGAGTCTCCAAAGATCATTGTGGTGACTCTGTGCTGGCCCAGGTGACAGTGGTTCTCCCTTCTTATGGAATTTGCCAAGGACAATTGTTACAAGCTTCCTCACACACTGCATCTACTCTGACAAAGACTGGGGGGGGGGGGTTGTACACACAGTCTCAAGCAATTTCCACTGACTGGATGATTCAGTTCTGAAACCTTTTTGGGCATCTTTTTAATGAGGATGTCCAACAGGTGTGAAGGGAGACAAAGAGACATGCTACTAGCAAATCCTGTATTGGTAAATGGAAGAGATCTCCTAGTTGGTGTTACACTAACAGTTAGAGCCCATTTATGATGTTTATACCACTGGTTTTTGCCTGATTTTGTGTTGCTATCCCTTTCTTATTCCTTCTGTCAAAGTTTATCTTTTGACCATTTCAGCATGTCTATATATGGATCCTTCTCTTTCTTATCAAGTCTTTTGATCAAGCTGTTCTTGAAGTTTTTTTTTTTCTATTTAAACCTCCTAGGAAACAGTTGGAACCTACTTGGGATTTTAACTTTGTGCAGGAAAAGTTAATAATGTCTGCATTTGAACCATGTCATCTGGCTGATGTATGGTTCATTACTTGAAAGTCTGGATGTTATGTTGTCCCTATCTTGCCTTCCTTCTTTCTGTTTGGGTTTGTAGCCGGACTTTGCTTCGACTCGGCCACATACTATAGCTCAAAAAAGTCTTTACTGGCTCGAGGCTAACCCCCATCCCAACATGCCTAGCGGTAGCTACCCAGATGTCGTTTGCCGCTTGCAGTGTCGAGATCGTCTTCTGCTGGCTCAGGCTAAGTAGATTTTTCTTGTGGTAAATTTTAAATATTGTAACAGTTTTCAGATAGATTTTGATATACTATATTAGTGTTAGTCTAACTTTTCTGATATTCTACTACTCCTCTCTAAACCTTTGGCTGTTTGTTGTTGCCGTCGTTTCTGTGGGCCTATCTTGCCTTTGTGATCCCTGTCAGCAACCCATTTAAGTTAGACAGCTTTCCCCTTTTTCTGTTCCTACTTTCTACTTCCAGGAGAAGACGTTTTAGTTGAAGGCTCTTCTTTCCTTAGGGGAAGTAGCCGTTTAACTTAGGGGCTACCTCCTCTTTCCTTCTTGTGTGTTAAAAAAAAAAAAAAAAAAAAAATTGTGTTTTTCTGTCAGTTAGTGTGCTGTTCTAAATTTTTTTTTTTTTTTGCTAACTTGTGTATCATGTCCAAGGATCCAAAACTATCAGGGTTTAAAAAAATGCAACTCGTGTTGCTAAAAAATGTCCCTTATGGACGGGCACACGAGTCGCTTTTACTGTTTAGGTGCTGTTCACCTGCAGGACTCATGTTACATTTGTCGTGGCTTTAGTGCATGAGTCCTGCAGGAGAGAAGAAACAAGCTTATTCTGTGAGGTTTATTAAAAACCTCTTTTGAAGATGCGTCTGGAGAAACTCAGCCTGCAGGAAAAACAGGGTGATAAACCTGCGTCAGCTCTGTCTTTGGTGCCAACCAAATCTAAAGATGAATCTTCCGAGCCTTCGGAGCAGATAGTTGGCGCTGATAAGTCTCTCTCTCCGGCAGCAGTTTTGGAGTCATCTAGGTCCCCTTTCTTGGAGCCGGTGAGATCTGTTCCACAATCTCCTATTTTACAATCTGTGGCAGGTAGTCGCCGGTCTTCTGCACACTCCTCTCGGTCACCCCAAAAACCTTTCGGATGATGATGTGGAGAGGGTGGTGAAGAGGCTGGTCAAGACATTGGTATTTGCTAAATTGTTGAGCCCAGCCCAGAAGGAAGTGGTGCCGTCTGCCCAACCAGTTTTTTCATAGATTCCTCCTCGGACTGCATCCAGTTCCGAGCCGGAGTGCATGGAAGTTGTGGTGGAACCGTCGGTATTGACAACCCTAGGTTTATTGGTTCCGACCACTGCTCCAATGTCCTGTCCTTGATACCTCTGTCTGTTGAGGGATCTGGGGGCCGATGCTCTCTAGTCGGCTCCGAGGAGGGGGTGTCATCTGACCCTTATCTGACCCCCCCTCCCTCTCGGTGCTTCGGCGCAGGTTAGCACGACTCCTGCATTGGCCTCGGAGCCATCGCCCTCTGTTTGGAGGTCTCCAGGTTCTTCGGAGCTGGAGTCTCTCTCCGTCCATGACCGCGGTACCTTCGAGGTGATGAGTGTGCTGTCTGCTGAGACCGCTCCACCCTCGGCTCCTTCCCTTTTTATACCAGTGTCTACCTCGGAACCTCCCCTCCTCCCCAAGCGTAGGGAACCTATGCCCCGGGACGCCCCATTGGGTGACCCCACCTCTTCTGAAACCTCCACCGAGCATGCCTCAGAGGTGGTTCTTTTGAAGAAAAAATACAGGAGGAAGCATTTGGACTCCCCCGAGTCAGTCACCTCAGACAGACTTGGAGGAGTCAGAAGGGTCCCCATGGTCCCCCTCTGAGGATGTCTCTTTTTCAGACATCCTGGAAATCCTTTGAGGGGTAACTGGAAGTCCCTTGCCCTTTCTGAGGACAAGTCCGTGTACCCTGGACGCTTTTGGCTCCCAACCCTCCACCTCTTGGGTGTCTCCGCCTTTTCACCCACTTTTAGCTGTAGTGAGTCGAAAGGCGTGGAGCTCTTCAGAAACCATGGAACCAGTTTCACGAAGGCCCAATAAATTTAGAACTGCCCCTGAAGACAAACCATTTCTTTCAAAAGGAGTGCCTGTTGATGCTATGGTGGTGGCAGCAGCTACTAAGAAGGAACTTGCAGAAACTTCCTCTTCTGTCCATCCGCCTAATAAGGAGTCCCAGACGATGGACAGGTACAGGAAGCATATGTTTTCGCCAGCGACCTTTACACTCCGGTCGCTGAACTACTTATCACATTTTACGAGACTTCAGAGGATCTCCTCATGGAGTTAGGAGATACCCTACCCTTCAGGATCCTACAGCTGAGGGAGAAACGAACAAGACGGCTGACCAGCTTGTGACCTTGACCTCGATCATGAACTACTCCATGTGCCTGATTTCTTATGTGGCAGATGGAGCAAGTAGGGCTGCAGGTACAAGAGTTGCTCTGCAGAGACCCTCCTGGATGCACCTATGTCAATTTGCAGAGCCCTTCAAGTCCTACTTTACAAACGCCCCCTTGGATGTCTCGTCTTTGTTCCGGGCCTCAAGTAAAAGAGACTTACCAGGTGTGAATGAGATGGCAAAACTCTCTCTGCCATGGGAGTATGTTTTTCCACTCCTTCGAGACCTTACCCAATCAGAAGAGTGGTAAGATGTGATTCCGGAAATCCCAGGGAGCTTCGCCTGACACACGTGGAGAAAATTCCCCCAGGGGCATAGTGGGAAATAACGGGAGATGCCGGTTTCATGGTGGGGGGGGCAATAGCAGGGTGACAGGGATACTTTCTCTGCTAGGCCCTTCCAGCACCCCTGATGGGTTGCCCGGCTGTCCACCTCTGGAGGCAGTCGGGGGCAGATTATCACTGTAAAAAAACAAAAATTAGCACTAATGTTGAGAATCCTCAGAAAAAGTTTATTGGAATAAAAGTTTAGCGCTTTCGTCAATTCAGTTGACTTCTTCAGAACAAGAAAACATCATTCAGAATGGGTTTAAATAATAAATGCTATACAATAATTGGTTCTCCTTCCACCATAATATGACTTAATATTCCTGTTCATGAATATTTAGTACAACTCATAAATATTAAATACATAGTATTAAGAAGCACCCCAAAGACTTATTCTTGTAGTGCAATATTTTGGAAAATATAAAAGAATCGACCTGAACTCTTGAAAAGATTACTACAGTATATGCAAACATTCAACAATGCCTTTATTAATATAAAAATATTAAAATACAATTATTGTAATATGTTATATATGGAAAGAAATAATAATAATAAAAATATGGAAATAAATAAATAATAATAATAAAACTATCAAACTTGTCCTGCCTTCTCTTTGAGAATAGGCAGAATGGTCAAATGCTCATTTAAACCTGGGGGGAAGTCAGCAGCTAACCTTAACTTAACATTGTTAACTGCCATAATAATTCTTTTTTGTTTAAAACATTTTGCCAATCTCCCCTCCTGGCTACCACATGAACAAAATCAAGAATAGCAAACTTAAAACCACAAAAATCAGCACATGACATATTATGTTTGTATAAAGCATTAGTTTCCTTTCTGCTTTTTATGTCGTATAAATGTTCATATATCCTGGTTTTAAATAGCCTGTCTGTCTTTCCAACATAAAAAGAACAGGTGTTATACCTAGCAATATACACCAACTTACTGGAAAGAGAGTCGCCCCTTCTCAGAAATACAATACTTTTGTTCTGATTCTCAATATTAATGGAGCTATCCTGCAGAATATATGAACAATAAGAACATCTACCACAAGGCCTACTCCCACTCAGTTTAATCTGTGCACCTTGATGTTTAGTACCTCTCTCCAAGACTGATTTTAAATTGGGACCTATTTTAGTGGAAAAGATAGGTTTGTCACCCACCACCTGGAACACTTCACTATTGGTTTTAAAAATGTTCCAATTTTTACGTATTATTCCCTTTACCTGAGAATAAAACGGACTGTATTGGACAGCACATGCTTGCTGAAAATCAGTTTTATTATCTTTATCAGTCCTTATTGTTGTATTATTTATTGTATTTAGTCCCTTACCCATCAGTGGTGTATATTTTTTTTGCCCCATTCTTCCAAGACTCCTGTAAGAATATGATCAATAAACTCCCCTGGATAACCCCTTTCAAGGAACATGTCCTTCAAAAATGCAAATTCCTTGATCACATCACTTTTTGAAGATATTATCCTAGCAATCCTGATAGCCTGACCTTTGATGATGCTTTTCTTCTGGAATATAGGATGATGACTATCAAAGTGTAAATAACTATTACAGAAAGTATTTTTACGGTAAATTCTAGGAATTAATTTATCTTGGTCCTTTAATATCTTTGTATCTAGGAAATTAATCTCTTGGTCATGAAAATCAGAAGTGAATTTTAAAAAATTGGTGATCTCATTTAAATATTGGATGAATGATGGTATAATTTCAGAGGTTCCTTTCCATAAAATAAAAATATCATCCAAAAACCTGCTATAAAATAATACATTAGAAAAAAACTCACTTTGAAAAACATGCTCTTTCCCAACCTAAAAGTACCAGGTTAGCGTACAAAGGGGC
Source organism: Protopterus annectens (assembly GCF_019279795.1). Taxonomy (NCBI): domain Eukaryota; kingdom Metazoa; phylum Chordata; order Ceratodontiformes; family Protopteridae; genus Protopterus; species Protopterus annectens. Next base: position 1,305,711,199 of record NC_056741.1, on the reverse strand, counting down.
ACAGGCCGCTCCCATCGCAACTCTCTTTAATTGTTGGAAGTATTCCCCCTCAAAGTATACATAGTTATTTTCCAAGATAAGACTCATAAGTTCACATGTTAAGCTAATTTCATTGGAAGTCAAAGAGGAACAAGTATTCTCAATATGGAGAACATCGATGTCTGTGCTGTGACAGAAACCTGGTTCAAGGCTCCAGAGAGCACCCCAGCACTAACAGGTTTCACCTCGTATCATGCGTTCCGGCCCCAAAATCCGGACAACACCAAGAAAGGAGGGGGTTGTCCATATTCATAAAGGACACCCACACCTCAAGGTTGGTGGCAACGCACGATGCATCGGAGACCATCCAGGTGCAATTAACCATAGGCAAGACTGCTCTGCAATTTGTAGCATGTTACAGGCCACCCTCTCAAACTCAGAAACCTCACATGGCCTTCCTGAAAACATTGGAGGGGATAAATGTATCTCCAAACACCATCATACTAGGTGACTTCAACTACCCTAATATAGACTGGGAACACTACTCAAGCCCGAACACTCTAACCCAAAGATTCCTGGAGTTCATAAACTCAAATGCCATGGAACAACTAGTCACCATCCCCACAAGAGGAGTAAACATACTTGATCTCATCATCACGAACATGGGATCAAAATGTTCAACACCGGAAGTATACCCCTCACTGGTGAGATCAAATCATAAACTAATCGCGCTGGAGGTGCTCATCCGCCCCACCTGAAACAAAAAAGACCACAGTGAAAAACTTCTCAAAAGCCGATTTCACACTTCTAAAAACTAGTGTGGTCTCCTTTAAGGCCCCTGAGCCAGTGGTAAACATTACTCAAACCGCTGAATCACTTACAAATGCCTTCTACCAGCACCTACAGGACTGCATGGATCAGGCAATCCCAAACAAAACTAAGACTCTCTGTACCAAAGGCAAGCATCCAGTCTGGTGGACCCCAGCCATAAACAAGCTCTACAACAACAGGCCGGAGCTACTACAAGATAGAGCAAAATCCTTGAACGGTAAGACACCTTTGATCATTATAAGTAAAAACTAAGAGCTCTCATAAAATCATCCAAGGCAAATTTTGAGAGAAAAATCGCCAAGGACTCTAAAGACAATCATAAGGCCTTCTTTAGCTATGTTAGAAACCTAGGAGGAAACTCCCAGATATGCTCAGAATTAGTTCAAAATGATGTGAAAATTACTGAACCTACACACATTGCTAACATACTGGCTGACAGGTTCAGTGCAAACTTCTCCCCCTCCCCAAAGGAGAGATATCTATTCCAGAGGATTGTAGCCCCCAAACATCTCCAACGCCCAGGTGAGAACTGCCCTCACTAAGGCAAAAACACAGCATCCATGGGACGGATGGTGTCCCGGCTGTGTGCTTCATGAACTCAACGAGGAATTAAACCCACAGTTAGGACAGCTGTTTAATCTTAGCCTCACCTCAGGATACGTACCCAAGGAGTGGCGCACGGCGACTGTGGTCCCACTTCATAAGGGCGGTGCCTCCACAGACCCTGGAAATTACCGCCCCATTAGCTTGACAAGCCTTATCTGCAAAGCCATGGAGAGGATCATAACGGAACTCATAAATAAAGACATAGGGAACTTGCAGACTTTGGATCCAACCCAGTTTGGCTTTGTCAAAGGCAGATCCTGCCCCTTAAACTTGGTTGACTTTTTCGAGACAGTCACCAAGGCCATTGATGAGGGAAAGGCAGTCCATACAGCCTACCTCGACCTGGCAAAGGCCTTCGACACAATACCCCACTCGGGTATCATCGAAAAACTCATCAGCTTGAATGTAAACCCATACATCACAAGATGGGTTGCAAACTGGCTAAGTGACAGAACCCACAGGGTCAGAGTTGCTGGAGCCATGTCAGACTCAAAGCCTGTCACAAGTGGTGTCCCACAGGGCTCAGTCCTGGGTCCACTCTTGTTCGGCATCTACTTTTCTGAAGTACAAGCAAACACAGGAGGGTTATGGCTGACAAAGTTTGCAGATGACTGCAAACTGGGCCATAGTCGAAAACACATCTGACACAGATATCCTCCAGAAGGGCCTCACAGAAGCGGATAACTGGTGCCAGAGCCATGGCCTGAAGTTAACGCCAAAAATGCATAGACATACCCTTTGGGAAAAACAAGGTTACCCCTAGCTACCATTTAGGTGGCAATCCACTGAGCACAGAAAAAGTCATCAGGGATCTGGGGACCCAAGTTGACAGTAGCCTTCGTTTGACACTCATGTTGCTAAAGTAGTTAGGAAAACCTTCTATATCGCCCACCTGATCATGAAGGATTCACATCTAGATCAAGGGAGGTCATCGTCCCCTGTACTCATCACTCATTAGACCTATGATTGAGTACAATGCCCGTTCGAATGTATCTGACCAGACACCTGCTGCAGCTTGAAAGGCCCCAAAAGTTCCTCACCAAAAGGATAAAGGGTCTCAAAAATATGTCTTATGCTGCCCGACTGAAAGAACTCCAGCTCTATTCAGTCTCATACCGCTTGCTCAGAGGTGACCTGTGCCTGACATATAAGGCCATGTCAAACCCAGATTTGATGAATATGCTTCACCTCAAAAATCTAGATCCCTCAGAACCACAAGGGCGGGAGACTTAAACCTTGACACGGTTATAAATAGAACGTGCTGGAGGGACAGATTCATCACCCAGAGACTCCCTATGCTGTGGAACAAAATCCCGGTACATGTGAGGCAGAGCACCTCGCTGGCCTTGTTCAAGAGGAATCTTGACCAATGGATGGGAGATCGCAGATATACCCCAGGGATTACTTCAGTGTCACTGCTTGACAGAGGCACAGAAAAATGATAGGCATAGTTTTTATTCAAACTAAAGGGGTGGCGAAAGCCACATAACTATGGGCTAGGCTTATAAATGCCCTTGGGCAGATAGCCTAGTATGAACCTATGAACCTATGAACCTATAAGTAAAGAGTATTTCTTCAAAAAACTTTAATCCTTCCTGTTTTGGGATACATGAGAATAAATCCTGAACGTCTATAGTGAGAAAAAAGCAATTGGGACACCACAGTTCACTTTTTAGTTGACCAAGAAAATCCCATGAGTCCTTTATTAGATGTGGAAACTGTTCTACAATATGTTTTAATTTCCTATCTACATATACCACCAGGTTATGCATTTTCGAACCTGTAGCTGCTACAATCGGCCTGAAGGGTGGTTTTTCAAAGTTCTTGTGTACCTTGTGTTTACTAAAAAAAAAACAGGAATTTTAGGATGTAAATTCAAAAGAAAGTCATACTCTGTTTTAGAAATCCTTTGATCCATAAGATATTCATACAAAAAACTATCCACTCTTTGGTATGAAATATGAATCTCACTCTTAGAACATGGAAAATAATGTTCAACATTAAACAGGATATCCTGCATAACGTTAGTATAATCCTCAGAGTTATATAATTCCTCCACCTTTGTCAGGTGTCATAATGCGTATACTCCTGTCTTCTCTTAAAATTTTTAACAGACTTTCCTCTTTTTGACTTAAATTTGAAAATATTCTTCTTTTCTCCCCCCACATCTTATAAATATCTTCCTTAACTATTTTTTTAAAAACAGTGATAAGTGGATGAGAAGGGGGGTTAAAGATACTACTTTTCCTGAGTGTTTTATTAGAGCTCTTGGTAGAATTATTAGAGCTCTTTAAATGAGCATTTGACCATTCTGCCTGTTCTCAAAGAGAAGGCAGGACAAGTTTGATAGTTTTATTATTATTATTTCTTTCCATATATAACATATTATAATACTTGTATTTTAATATTTTATATTAATGAAGGCTTTATTGAATGTTTGCATATACTGTAGTAATCTTTTCAAGAGTTCATGTCGATTCTTTTATATTTTCCAAAATATCGCATTACAAGAATAAGTCTTTGGGGTGCTTCTTAATACTATGTATTTAATATTTATGAGTTGTACTAAATATTCATAAACAGGAATATTAAGTCATATTATTGGTGGAAGGAGAATCAATTATTGTATAGCATTTATTATTTAAACCCATTTTGAATGATGTTTTCTTGTTCTGAAGAAGTCAATTGAATTGACGAAAGCGCTAAACTTTTATTCCAATAAACTGTTTCGGAGGATTCGCAACATTAGTGCTCATTTTGTTTTTTTAGTTTCGTTTTGAGCACTATTGCACCACCTGTTTGGTTTTGCAGATTATCACTGTACCCAAAAGTCTGGCCGACGATAACAGAAGATGCATGGGGTATGGTCCATAATATCCAGGGGTTACAAAATTCCCTTCTCCCAAACACCCTCTGAAAGAGCACAACGATCGATCTCAGATGTTTCATCCAGTCTTTAGGCAAACCTAGAAGTACGAAGGTTGCTACAAAAAAGAGCCATCCAGGAAATCCCTGCAGACCAAATCGAATCCGGAACTTACTCAAGGTTCTTTTTAGTTCCAAAAAAGACAGGGGATTGGAGACCCATTTTGGATCTCGGCAGACTAAACAAAACAGTCACGGAAGCGAAGTTTCAGATGGTGACACTGCAGTCCATTCTTCCCTTTTTGGGTCAGGACAATTGGATGTGCTCTATCGCTCTCCAGGATGAGTACTACCATATAAAAATGGGCAGGCGATCCAAGAGATATCTACACTTCCCGCTGGGAGCCAGTCATTATAAGTTCAGAGCTCTGCCCTTTGGTCTCACCACAGCCCCCAGGGTGTTCACCAAATGCATGGCAGTAGTTACAGCTCACCTGAGGCATCTAGGATTCCAGGTGTTTCCATATCTAGATGATTGGCTCCTTACTGCCACCACCGAGCATCACTTGGTAATAGCGCGGGACCACACAATTCACAATTGTGCACAACTAGGCATCACCATAAACCATGAAAAGTCTGCCTTATTGCCTTGTCAGTGTATTATATTTATAGGGGCAGAGTTAAATACAAGAGACATGATAGCGAGGCTTCCTCAGGAAAGGGTCGCTACCATTCGTCAACAAGTCTCAGTGCTCATGACAAAAGAGAATTTAAGCACGGTACATACTGAAGGTCTTGGGTTCTGTGGCGGCAGCAATTACTCTGGTCCCTATGGCACGCTTCCATATGAGAATTCTGCAGTGGCTCCTTCTCACTCGGTGGTCATTCTATGATCTATCAATGTCACACCTGATTTCAATAACAGAGTCCTGCAGGCGGGATTTGCAGTGGTGGCTGTACTCCCCCCCCCCCCAGTCACCCTAGGCAGACTGTTCCTGACCCCCCCCCCCCAAGCTGGTAGCCACAGTGACCATGGACGCTTCCCAGATGGGTTGGGGGGCATTATCTGGGACAGACTGTTCAAGGGGCTTAGCAACCACACGAGTACCATTTGCACATCAATGTCCTGGAGATGAGGGTGGTGCTCTTGGTGTTGCAAGCACTTCAGGACACTCAGAAAGGGACTATTGCAATACAGACTGACAATATGTCATTTGTGTGGTATATCAACAAACAGGGCGGAACCAGGTCTTACCCCTTGTGTTGGGAGACTCTACGGGTATGGCAATGGGCAATGTCTTCCCAACATTTTCTGATCGCAATGCACATGCCGGGGAAATCCAACGTGATAGCGGGCAAGCTTAGCAGGGCAATACTTATGCCTCACGAGTGGTCCCTGAAACAGGAAACTGCAGATCTGATTTTACGCAGATGGGGCCAGCCATGCTGCGATCTCTTTGCCTCTCCCCTAAACAACAAATGCAGCAGCTGCTTCGACCTAGTCCCACCACCAGGACAGTCACCCAGAGATGCACTTGATTGGCCCCGGGACTGCTTTATACTTTCCCCCCATTTCTGCTAATTACCAAAGTTCTTCAAAAAGCAAAATTGTTGGTTTGCAAATTGATCCTTATTGCCCCTTACTGGCCTTGTCAGATATGGTTTCCGTTCCTTTGGCATCACCTGCAAGAGGAGCCTTGGATTGTGGACCCAGTTCCAGACCTCCTGACACGTCAGTCAAGTGCTCCACACCCCAACATACAAACTCTCAAGCTGACAGCTTGGTTTCTCCACTTCCAGTCATAGCCAGGCTTCCAGAAATCTCCCCTGCAGTTCAACACATTTTAGTTTCTTCTCACAAATCCACTACTGGGAAACTTTATGCTAGTAAATGGAAGAGGTTCTCTTATTGGGCAAAAAAGAATGAGAAGGATCCCTTTACTGCACCTATTTCAAAGATTCATGATTTTTTTGCTGAAACCATTGAACAAGGAGCGGCTGCAGCTACGATTTGGGAGCAACTGGCTGCCATTTCCAATTTTCACGTAGGACACGGGTTCTAACGTCATGTCACATAAACTTTGTAAGGCATTCTTACGAGGTACTGCCCTATTAAGACCCCCAGTAAGAGAACCTTCCCCTCTGTGGGATTTAAATTTAGTTTTAGCAGCTCTAATTCTTTCCCACTTTGAGCCAGATTCTTCTTGTCATCTAAAGCTTTTGTCGTTGAAAACCCTTTTCTTGATTGCCATTACATCAGCCAGGTGGGTTTCAGAGTTATAGGCACTTTCCATTCACCCTCCTTATTTAATTTTCCACACAAAAAAAGTCTAACTCAGAACTAATCCTTCCCTTTTGCCCAAAGTATGTTCAGAGTACATTTTGAATCAGTCCATTGAGCTTCCTGTTTTCTTCCCCGGTTATGGCAACAAGGCAGAGTATAAGCTCCATTAATTGGATGTTCATAAGCAGCTTTGATTTTATTTACAAAGAACCAAGGACATTAGAAAATCAGACCAGATGTTCTTCATTCCACATTGCTGCAGTCCTAACTATTGGGTAGTCCGCTGTCCAGTCGGCCCGAATACCAAAGTATATGGCTGACGTCGGTCAGGGCGCATTAGACTGACGTCAGTACGTCAGGGTACTAATGCGCATGACCGACGTCATATCCTCAGTCTTTTTTGCTGCATGGTCCGATGCAGAAGCAGTTTTGCGAGTGCAGGTTGGCGTTCTGAAATTTTCTGAAGTCGGAGTTTCAGACCGAATCAAAGTTGGCTAAGTACCCCGTTGGGGAACATTTTGGTTTTTTCTTGCCTCAGTATTTAACCGGATGTCAGAAAAAGTGAATAACTGTATTTCTTGTGGGAAACAGATACCTCATAGGGATTACCATACCTTGTGTATACCTTGTTTAGGGCCTGAGCACGACGTTGTTGGATGCCGCTCTTGTGCTAGATTTAACAAACGCACTATTAAGAGAAGGTTAGACTGTGCCAGGTTAGTGTTTGGGAAGCGTTGTAATTATAAAATGCCGTCGGATGCTCCGACGTCCGCTTCGTCCAAAAAGCGCAAGGACAAATCAGCGAAACCTAGGGTTGATGAACCGGCAGTCCCGGACGTCGGTTCTTTAGAAGGCTCAGTGGAGCCTGAGGTTTTGCCAGGAGTTTCCTTGGAGTCTCAGGCAGAGACTTTACTGTTACAGGATGTGCCTTCTCAGGAGGTAGGCCAGGCTGAGGGGGCTTCTCAGGTTACTGTTCTTCCCTCTCTTCCCAAGGTAGTTAGAGCCTCTCCTTCTGTTTCCAAAACTTCTTTGAGAGGTAGGCCAAGCTTAGCTTCAGTGGGGGCTTCTCCTAGCACTTCAGGTTCTGTGCCTAAGAAACATATGCTTAAAATGGCAGAAGATTTGATTACTATGATTAGAGGTTCTATGACCCCTCCTGATAAGAGGCCTAGGGTGGAACCTGAGTTTGAGAGTTTTGAACAGTGTTCAGAGGCTTCTGAGTCTTCTGCGGAAGACTTGCAGGAGTATCCTCCTTATTCTGATTCTGATGTGGATGATTCCACTCCTACAGCTTCTCCTCCTGAGGATTTCTCATTTTCAGAGACTCTGCATTCCATGAGGGAGCATTGTAAATGGGAAGGCCAAGATTACTCTGATTCCAGGAAAAGGCTTAGGGAATTCTTGTTTTTACCCCAGCATAGGCCTTTAGCTATACCTCCTGTGTTAAATGTGGTGGAAGATGTTTTTGCAGAGGCTTCCCTGAACCCTGATTCTTTGCCTCCTGCTCCAGTTAAACCTGATAGGTACTACAGGGTGCCTGAAGCTCATAAGTATCTTTTTAAGAGTCCTAGGGCAGACCCGGAAACTGTTTCTCAGGGACCTAAAGGTGTTAAGGCCTCTGTTGTTAAAAACCCTGTTCCCACTGATAAAGAGGCGAGGGCTTTGGATAGGTGGGGAAAGAAAGTGTATACTTCTTCCACTTTAGCCATGAGGGCGTTGAATTGTCAGTTTCACATGCTAAAATATCAAAATTATCTCCTTTCACAATTGAAATCTAAGGTGGATGCTTTGGCGGAAGGTATTGAGTGTAAAGAGTTGCTGGATTTAGTTCATGTGTCTGAACAAGTGGGTAAGCATTCTTTGCAATGTGGTTTTGATGCTGTACAGGCCTCCTCGAGGGTGGCTGCCACTAGTTCTGTTCTTCGCAGGCATGCCTGGTTGAGGGATCAGAATTTAGCTGAGCATGTTAAGACAAGAATTTTGGATGCTCCTTTACAGTCTGATGTGTTGTTTGGTTCGCCTGTGGAAGCAGTTTTAAAGAAAATGGAGGACAAAGCTAAGTCTATGCAAACTGTTAAAGATTTTTTGCAGGTGCAGCCACCGAAGTTTAGTAGAAATTGGCCTACTAAGGGATGGACATATCCTGCTTATGATTCCCAGTCTAGGGGTAGGTCTAGACGTGGTAGGGGCAGAGCTCAAGGTGCTTTTAGGCCTAGAACAGGGAGTTCACCTGCTCAGACTTCTGGTGAGGGCAGGGGTCAGTTCTTTCGTAAACAGACCCAATGACCTGCCTTTTCAGCTGCCAGTAGATTCTCGTCTGGCAGCTCCTTTGGGAGGAAGACTGTCTCTTTTCAAAGAAAATTGGAATTTAATTACTCAAGACAAATGGGTGTTGGATATCATTCACCACGGTTACAGGTTTTATTTCCATACATTGCCCCCTTTCAAAGGCATGCCAGACGTTCCTCCTCCACAAAGGAAAGAGGCTCACAAGCAAATTTCTCTGTTACTCCAAATAGGGGCCATTCAGCCAGTCCCTGTATCAGAAAGGGGCCTAGGATTTTATTCTCGCCTGTTCCTAGTACCAAAGAAGGGGAACACGTGGAGACCAATTTTGGATTTATCTATCCTCAACACTTATCTGGACATTCCCAAGTTCAAGATGTTGACGTTACAACAGCTTTTACCTCTGCTGGGCAAAGATCACTGGATGGTAACTTTAGATCTCAAGGAAGCTTACCTTCATGTGCCTATAAGACTGAGTTGCAGGAAGTATCTGCGTTTTCGAGCTGGAAATTCTCATTATCAGTTCTCTGCATTGCCCTTTGGCTTATCTACTGCGCCCAGAGTATTCACAAAGGTTCTGGCTCCAGTGATAGCTTACTTCAGGCTAAAAGGAATTCAAATCTATCCTTACTTGGACGACTGCCTGATTCTGGCTCAAGAAAAGAAAGACCTTCTACAGCATCTGGAATATGTTATAGCAGTGCTAAGATGCCTAGGGTATTCTGTGAACGAAATAAAGTCCAGTCTAGTACCCTCTCAAGACATGTGCTTTCTGGGTGTGAGACTGAATACAGCAGCCCAGATGGCCTTTTTAACCCCGGACAAACAAAAGAGTCTATCCCTTTACTTCCATCAACTATCTCATCAGTCCGTGCTGACTGCAAGGACAGTCCTTCAAGCATTAGGGTTCATGGCATCTTGTATTCTGGTGCTTCCCAATGCCAAACTGCATATGAGGAAGCTGCAATGGTATCTCAAAAATGTATGGACACAGCACTGCCAGGATTTGGACACTGTCATTCAAATAATACCTTGCATTCAGAAAGAATTTTTGTGGTGGGCTCAGGAATGTCACCTAAACAAGGGACTCTCTGTGACCCGGCCAGAGGCGAGTCAGATTTTAACGACAGATGCCTCGGACATTGCTTGGGGAGCTCATCTAAATGGAAAGTGGATACAAGACAAGTGGCCTGCCAGACTACAGCATCTACATATCAACATGAAGGAGATGTTAGCAGTCCAGTTTGCATTAATGGCTTTCAAGGAGTTACTTCTTCCAGGGCAGGTGTTGATTCTAACAGACAACACAACTGTCATGTGGTACATCAACAAACAAGGGGAACACATTCTTATCCTCTATGCAGGCAAGCAATGATTTTATGGGAGACTGCGCTCAGCTTGCAACTAACTCTTCAGGCAAGGTTTCTGCCGGGAGTACAGAACTCCTTAGCAGATGTGTTAAGCAGACAAATCATGGATCCCCACGAGTGGAAACTGGATCTTCATGTATTTCAGAAATTGACAGTGTCATGGGGAACTCCAGACATAGATCTGTTCGCTTCTCCACTAAACCACCAGCTGCCAAAGTTTTGCACAAAGGGGTTTCATCACACAGCTTGGAAAGTGGATGCTCTTTCTTTCAGTTGGAAAAATCTTCATGTGTATGCCTTTCCACCTCTGCCTCTTCTTCCAAAGGTGCTCTTAAAGGTCAGACAAGACAAGCCAAGGATGATTTTAATAGCTCCAGATTGGCCTCGGCAACACTGGTATCCACTACTAAGGAGTCTGGTAAAGAAGCCTCCATGGCCCTTACCTTTGATTCCACATCTGTTATCTCAGAAGGACGGTCATCTGCTCAATGTCAAGCTTCACTCTCTTCATCTAACAGCCTGGCATATTCTGTGTTGAAACACAGCAGGTCTCAACTTCCTCAACAAGTTTTAAATGTGATTATGGAAGCTAGAAGACCTAGTACAAGGAAAGTGTACGCAGAAAAATGGAAGAGATTTTTATTTTGGAGTACAGCAAAGAATTTGGAGATTTCTGAGCCTAATTTGAGTGTGGCTCTTCAATATCTTACTGAGTTATTGGACAAAGGTTTGTCCTTCTCTTCCATTAAGATTCATGCTGCAGCAATTTCAGCTCACTATGATTGTGACCCACCATTGTTTTCGCATCCTTTGTTCAAGCAGTTTCTTAGAGGGGCAAAGAATATAAGACCCCACGTAGAGCTCCTACTCCTGCTTGGGATCTCAATTTTGTGTTGGAAAAACTTACTCTACAACCTTTTGAGCCTGCGGCTACTGCTGAATTGAAATACTTGTCATGGAAGACTGCTTTTCTGTTGGCTATTACTTCTGCAAGAAGGGTGTCTGAGTTGCAGGCCCTTATGGCAGTAGAGCCCTTTTGATTTTCCATAAGGATAGGGTATCATTACGTACTAATCCTTCCTTTATGCCTAAAGTGGTTTCTAGTGTGGCTTTAAACCAAACTATTCATTTGCCTACTTTTTATGCAGATCCCCAAAATAAAGGGGAAAAGATTTTGCACACTTTAGATGTACACAGGCAATTGCGTTATTATTTAAGCAGGACTAAGGATTTTAGGCAGTCTCAGCAGTTGTTTGTTTCTTTTGCTTTGAGTTCACAGGGCAAGCCTGTGTCAAAACAAACTATTTCTAGGTGGATTGGGTTTTGCATTGCATTTTGTTATTCCCATCATGGCAAGGAGATTCCAGCTGGGATTAGGCCTCATTCCACTAGGGCTACTGCCACTTCAACAGCATTTCTAAGGGGTGGCAACTAAGGATATTTTGGAGGCAGCTACTTGGAGTTCAGTGCATACTTTCTCTAAGCATTATCACCTTCCTCTCTACTCTAAGTCTAGGGCTGGTTTTGCCACAGCTATTTTGCAAGGCATGTTGTCAGCTCCTGCTTCTTTATGATTTGCCAGCCTCCCTTACCTCTGCTTTGGGATTCTACCCAATAGTTAGGACTGCAGCAATGTGGAATGAAGAACATAGTACAGTTTTGTACCTACCATAAATGTAGATGTTCGAGGATCCACATTGCTGCAGTCCAATTTACCCTCCCTCCTTCCCCTCTGTGTTTAGGGGTGGTTGTGTAGGTGAGGTTATATGCTTATAATTTTGTATATATTGTACATATTTTTGGTGCAGGTATATTGGGCCTGGTCTTTTTAGGGTCTTCTGACATCTGGGGCAAGAAAAGACTGAGGATATGACGTCGGTCATGCGCATTAGTACCCTGACGTACTGACGTCAGTCTAATGCGCCCTGACCGACGTCAGCCATATACTTTGGTATTCGGGCCGACTGGACAGCGGACTACCCAATAGTTAGGACTGCAGCAATGTGGATCCTCGAACATCTACATTTATGGTAGGTACAAAACTGTACTTTATTTATATCCTTTTCAGAGAAGCAAGGTTCTCAGGTTTCAAAAGTAACCTTGTCAAAGTGGCTTTCTAACACCATCGCATATATTTGAGTCACAAAACATGAAAATCTCAGGAAAGATTAGAGGACACTCGACTAGGTCTTTGGCTACCTCTATCACATTTCAAGCTGGACTACCTCTAGATTCTATCTGTGCGGCAGCAACATGGGCTAACCCCCATACCTTCATTACTCATTACAAAGTGGACGTAGCCTCCCCGAACAGGGCATCCTTTGGTTCCAAGATCCTGAAGAGTTTTTTCCAGTGAGCCACCCAAGATATAGGTGCTGGGGACACTGTCCCAAACAGAAAGTAGGAAGGCGAGATGGGGACAATATAATGTAAAGAAGTTGTGTTCTTACCATAACGTTCCATGTTTGTTGTCCTTCATCTCGCCTTCTTTCTTGCGTCCCTCCCTCCTTCCCCCTTCTTGGATGATCGAGAGGATTTCCTTTTTTTTTGCACACTGGCTGAGTTTCTGCTGTCACTCCAGCTGCTTAGATATAGTCTTTGTCCCCTCCCTTGGTATGCCTTCTCCCTGTTAGAAGGGGATTATCTGCAAACTGATTCTTGTTTTACCTGCTTTGTCTAGTAGTTGGTTATCACAAACGAGATCTGGGTAGCTACCGCTAGGCATGTTGGAATAGGGGTTAACCTCGAGCCAGTAAACCCTTTTCAAGCTATAGTATGTGGCTGAGTCAGAGCTCAGTTCGGCTCTGAACCCAAACAGAAAGAAGGAAGGCAAGATGAAGGACAACAAACATGGAACGTTATGGTAAGAACATAACTTCTTTTTTAATCATTGCTCTGACATCTGAAAGAACAGTATTTGAGTTGCAAGTTCGTATGGTGGGTCAGTCCTATGTGGTATTCCATAATGATAGGGTTAATTTAAGAACAGATCCCTCACTTATGTCTAGATTGATTTCAGAATTTACTTTGAATCAAGCCATCACTTTCCCTGTCTTCTTTCCAGAGCCAAATAAACAATAAGAAAATATTATTCATACTCTGAATGTACAACGCATGTAATATCATGACAGAAATCTGAACAGCCATTTATTTCCTATGAATGCAAGAAAAAAGGGCAACCAGTGTCAAAGCAGACAATTTCCAAATTGTTGTCTCATGTTATTTTTTGTTAACTCTTGCTTTAACAAGCAAATTCTTAGCAAGGTCAAAGCTCAGTCTGCTAGGGCCTTGGCTTCTTTAATGGCTTTTTTGGAAGAGGGTGGACTCAGAAGTATTATTTGGACTGCAGCTTAGACCTCTATACATACTTTTGCAAAGCATTAAAAACTAGACTCCTTTTCCAGGTCTATAGTAGACTTTTTCTGGGAGCATTCTCCAGGGGCTCCTGGACCCTCATCCTTTCTTCTCCCAATCCTTAAGCTGTCATATTCTACCCACATCGCTACAGCAGATGTGATAATGATGAACATGATACAGTTGTGAAAGTAAGCTTGCCATAGCAGTAGATGTTCAAATTATCACTGCTGCAGTAGCTACTCCTTCCCTCCATCCTCGTTTTTGTGCAATTTTTGTTGCCAGGGTGTGAACATAGCTAAATAAAAATCACTCATCATTCTGTTTCAGGGATCTGGCCTTCCACTTCCATTTGGCACGAAAGCTCTGAATGGCTTGGTACCCAGACCACAGAATTTCTTCTTCCCTAGCTTAAGCTGACAGTGGTGTTGGTGAGTGGAAGGTGCCCTTAAGCTTTGGAAACTAGCCGGTTATTATATCATCAGCAGGATGCAGTGGTTAGCGTTGTTGCCTCACAGTAAGAGGTTCTCCCGTTCAATTCTTGACTGGAGCCTTTCTGTGTGGAGTCTGCATGTCCTCCCCGCGGTCAAGTGACGCTAAAGACATGCAGGTAGATATGAGCTTGAATGAGCATGCCTTCTTTGAAGGTTGGGTGTCGGGCTGGCAACTCGGCACCATAAAAATCCACTGCCAGTCATGAGCGGACCAGAGTTCCGCTGTGGCGACCCCTAACCGGGAAAAGCCAAAAGACGGTTAAGGCTACTGCAGCAATGATCTATTTGAACATTTACCACTATTTGGTTTACTTGCACAACTGTACTATGCTTCAGGTCTGGCATGGGGAGCAAGTTTCATCTACATGAAAATCCAGGGAGGGGAGCAAGTTTCATCTACATGAAAATCCAGGGAGTTTGGTCAGGACGGGACAGGAGAAAACCCTGAGAGATTAAATAATTAAAAGTCCTGATTATGGCCCTTCAGTTTCTACATCACCTCTGGTCTTCAGAAGCCCTCCGAATCCTCACAAACAATACCACTGTAATGTGGTGCATCATCAAAAAGGGATGGTCAAAACTTTATTTTTGCAGACTTGCCATGGTAACCTGAGAAATAGCCATTCAACACAACCTTTTTCTTCAGCCAGTTTACATTCCCTCAGAGATGAATACAGTGGTGGACTACCCGAATACATCAAAGGCAAACTGTCCTGAATGGAGAGGTCTTCCTGCCGAGTATCCATCAGTGAGGAACCCCCTATATAGATTGCCTCCACTGTGAACAGGCAGCAGACTGTTTTGCTCCAGAGTTCCATGCTGAGAGGCTTGGAAAACAAATGACATGAGAATCTCAGGGAGAGGGAAATTCCTTTTTTTTTCCCTCTCTTCTTTTCCTCTGTTTCCAAAAGTGCTGAATCAATGAGGACAACCTGAAGATGATATTGGTGAACCCTTTTGGCTCAGTCAGCATTTGTTCTCCCATTTATTTCCATCTGGCCAAGGTCAGGTGCAACAAGTTATCTCACAGGATGGACTTGCTCACACAAGAAAGGGGTTTCTGTTTCACACAAACTTGCAAACTATAAACCTGACAGTCTGGATAAGATTCTGCTACCTTTTCTTTGAGGATATGCTACAGGTATTACAGAAGGCCTGAAAACCTGCTAAAAAAATCTTACCTTTTTAATTAGAAGAGATTTTCTATTTTGTACCAAAAAAGGATCCTTATTTGGATATTCCTACTATTTTTGTCATATGTATGTGACCTGTTCAGTTCCGGACTGGCATAATCTTTTATTAAAGAACATTTGTCTGCCATCTCCATTTGCTTACCTTTGGATCCACCTCTTTTTGCACGTTTTGAGGCCAAACAGTTTTTGAAAGGCATCCTCCATATTAGGCCACCGAGAAAATCTATTCCTCCTCCATGAACTGGAGTTAATGTTTTGGAAAAAGTTTCTTTTGAGCTTGCCTTCACTTCCTCTCTAAACTTATGTACCTGGAAGACAGTTTTGTTGATATCCCCTACTTCAGCAGAAAGAATGGTAGGGGTTTACAACCCTTTGTGGCTTCTCCTCCTTTTCTCACTTTTCATAAGGATAAGGGAATTCCTTAGGACTAGTCCTGCTTTTATGCTTAATTCCTACTTTTATGCTTAAAGTTATCAATGAAATATTGCTAAACCAGTGTATAAACTGGCCTACTTTCTTCCCCAATCCTCAAAATGAGTTGCTAAACCAGTCTGTAAACTTGCCTACTTTCTTTCCCAATTCTCAAAATGAGAGACAGAGCGAGAGAATTTTGCATTTATTAGACATTCATGGATGACCCAGATTTTACCTTAAATTTTGCTTTTGATGACTAGGAAATGGTCATCTGGGTGGAAAAAAATCCTTTTCAATGGAGACCAAGAGAGAGAAGCTTCCCCTTCACAATGAGAGAAACCTGAATATGTTCATAGTGTGACAAATCATTTGAGCATACAATGAGAAAAAAACTGATTATGTGAGGATACAATAGTGAGAAAATAAAAACACTGACAAGGTACATATGAAATAGTCAGCATACAAGTATGGTATAATCATGATGCAGGCAGTACAGTGATAGAGAAATTCATTCAGAAATAGAACAGGATGAGTGTTTACCACCGTCCTACTATAAAATAGTGTGGGTTGAAGCGTTTCTGTAGTGAACTTTCATAACGATGTAAAGTCAAGGAGAGTATTGTACGATATATATATGTCCAAGTTTACGTAATGACACAGGATAAAGTAGATTACTAGCAAGTACTTTTAGAGCAGAATGGGATAAAGTGAATAAGGATAATTTAGGGGGTTAGCCAGATGTGGTACATGAGCAAAGACACAACATTTTTAGCTGTTGTTTCAATAGTAGCTTGAAAGATTTCAGATTGTGTGCGTGTCCAAGTGAGAGTGAAATGGAATTCAAAATTTTAGTGATGCGATTGGAATAGAGTGAGCCACCTGCAGTATTGTTTGATTTAATTTGGTGCAGTAAGAATGTATCAGTAGAACAGAGAATCCTTGTTGGGTAATAAGGTTGGATAATGTTAATATTTAGCATTTTTCAGGTTGGAAGATTAGATTGTGAAATGTTTTAGTTGTGTCAATATTAGATAGTGAGGCAATTCTAACCAATTTATCTGTTTTAATACCATGCAGTAATAAGATCTGTGAAGTGTACCAGCGGCTCCCTATTGAAATGCCAGCACTCGAAATGCAGAGTGCATAAAAATTGTGGGGGAAATGCAGAAAACCCAGCAAAGAGTAAATCTCGAAAATCACTCTTTTCCTTAAACTTCTTTATGGGGAGATGCGTCTTTCATTATATTTTTCCCTTCTAGGTTTCCTGATACATCTTCGCTATCGCATATCAGGTTCCAGTCCACACCCATGAATAATAATCCCTGCTAAAAGCTTATTATTTCTCCCAAACTTCTCGTAGTCTCTGTATTACATGGAATATGAATAATTGTGGGTGTCATCTCCCCCTGTCAGTAACCTCTTAATGCCACAAATTTACCATTATTGTCTTTGCATCCCGAAATTTTGATAAACCAAGTCAGTCTGATAAAAAGCTATTATTCCTGCTTATTATGTGATCAATTTCTTTTGAATCTAAATTTCCAACCATTATTGTCTTTGCATCTTGAAATTTTGATATACCAAGACAGTCTGATAAAAAGCTATTATTCCTGCTTATTATATGATCAATTTCTTTTGAATGTAAATTTCCATCTGGAAGCTAGCCTGCACATGCTGTTTGTCGGACTGAACTTGTATGAAGATGCTTTGTACCTCTCTTTGAATTTGTCACATAAAGACTTTTGGCTTTAAAAAAAAAACATTCAAGAAACAAAAAAAAAAAAAAAAAAACAAAATACATTTGTGGCCCCCATCCTTATTTAACTCGCAACAAACACACAAAGCTATATACAGATATCATAAAACTGGTTCCACTTGAAACCGTCGAATTACCACATCATCGAACCTTAAAACATTGAGACCAGAACGTCGCAAACTGAGATCATCGAAAACTAACATCATCGAGACGTGTAACATCGAATATGTTTTGATAATTGGATTGTTGTATTTAGGCATGTTTGCACACTTAACATGTAGGGAATGTGTTTTTGATGTTGCACATCTCGATGATAGTTTTCGATCTCAGTTTGCGACATTCTGGTCTCTGTTTTAAGGTTCGATGATGTGGTAATCCGACGGTTTGAAGTGGAACCTACAAAACTATATAAAGTTTCCAAAAGGAACCTTCCCAATCCAAATATGAGTAGTTGACCCAAACTAAAGGCTGCACTCAAAGGCATTACCTATTCTAAAGTTCATGTTAACCATGTTAAAATGCATGTTAGAGCCTCCCCATAGAAGCAGTTGCATCATATCAGCGATTTGCATCCACAGGCATTACCTAATTTAAAGGTTATTCTGGTGTGTGTTAGAGCCTGACTGCCATATGTTCTTTCCTCTGTTCCTTTCCCAGGTATGAAAAACAACTTGCATATTTTCAGTAGTTTTAGCATTAAGCAAAAGTACACTGGCTACGTGTAAATAAACAGACTGCACTGTTATTAACGCAATAAAGTACTAAAGCTGTTGGGGAGGCATCTACTTCTATAAGAATTCACTTTGTACAATTTCGAACTTCATTCATTGTCTGTGAACCAGTTGACAATATTCCTTTGCATGTTACTCCCATCATACATTGTAAAGTTCACTCAAAACACACTGCTTTGATGTCTTATCATGAATTGCTTGCTGCTGTTCTTAAGCTATAAGCAGGTGCTAATGGAGAAAAATAAAAAATGCTAATAACTTTGTAAATGGAAGAAATAACAACTGTCATGTCTTTCATAATTTCTTCTTCTTTTTCAAGCATACCTGTTTTAAAAGATAAACTTGACTATATCTGAAACAAAGGACATTAGTTTGTACATCCTCCTGTCTAAAACCTGTGGAAATAATTGTAGAACAGAGTATGTGTGCTGTATCTTTAAGAAGCATTTCGAGGCCTGAACGTGCATATAAATAGCAAGCACATGCTAGCTTCAGTGCCATTTTGAGAGTGCAACCTGCCAGAGAGTGAGCATGTACGAATGTAATAGCTAGTTTGTATACAAGTTAAGTTGTTAAGCCTCAATCCTGATGTGTTTGTACATAATAAAGCTGCGTGAACAGAACCCATAAAGACTCGTCTATTACATCATGACTAGACTAGCGACATGGTGTCAGAACTGGGATGCTAAAGACTGTTTTCCAGAGCTACGAGGTGCAGAGTTAACAATGAAGGTAAACTAAGAGAAACGAGCATGAAAAAGGGCCAGAAAAGAACCAAAGGTAATGAAAACTTGCGCAAACAGTTTATTGTATAAAAAAAGATAAAATGGAGCATTACAAGGGTACAAAGCACATTATTAAACAAGAGAGAGGCACAAAAGGTTTATTAAGTAAACAAAATGTTTAAAATTAAGATATTTGATAAAACAGTTATCAGAAAAGCACATAAGGGGTTTGGAATTACCTCAGAATTGCAAAACGAGCATGTTTAAAGCAAAACAGGTTTAGAGCAAAATTAGCACAAAAGTACAGTGGGCATGAAAAGAGATTAAACGAGCAAAATGAATATAGTAAGGACACATTAAACATAAGTAAAGTAAAGTGCATGTTTTTTGGCAAAGTACTGTGTGTTGGCATAACTGCTACTTCGTATTTTATTCAGGGCATAACTAAAATTATTTCAAGTATCTCAAAATGTGTAAAAGTGTTTACAGTGTGCGCTTATTACTGTACATGTTTTCCAAAGAGTTTGTGTGCAAAGTGCAACCTTTTTGTGAAGTACAGTCAAAGTACAGCCATTTCAAAAAGTTTCTTTTTCTGGGTATATCTGTTTGAAAAGTGCCACCATTACAGTGTGTTTCTTGCACTGTAAAGATTTATCTAGCAAAGTACCACCATTTTGGGGAAGTTAGTGTGTCATGTACTGTTCATTTGCAAAGTGCAGTTACTTCAAAATGTTTCTTACTCTGAGCTGCTTCTGCCCACTTCATTTGCACAGTGCAGTTATTTTTTTCTTACGCTGATAGGCGATTTCTTGCAGTACAGTGATTTCAAGAGTATTGCAGTGCCTGAGAGGCTTATTTCGCAGAGTTCAGTTATTCAGAGGCTTGTTGTGCTATTGGGCAAAGTTATGAATACTGGCATAAATTTCTGGCATATGTATATGTTTGTGTGTTTGTGCATATTTGCAAAACCCTTCACTGGTATGTGATAATAATGGCAGACTGATTTCAAAAGCCCTCACCACTTGTATTTGATCAGAATATTGCAGAGAATTGGAGAATATTTGAGCAAGAGATTGAAATTTTCATACAAGCAGCTTATTCTGTCAAAGATGCATGCACCAGGGCATTCATTTAGCTAAACCTAGCTGGGTCAGAGGCCATTGAACGAGAGTGTTCATTTGTGTATGCACCAGCAGTACATGAGGGAGAAGGTGAAAATTGCCATATTGTTGTACAGGTTAAATCAAGGGAAGACTCATATTGTTTGAAGTGCAAATTCAGAGAAATGTGTAACCCCCAGACAAATATTACATTAGAGGGGCATTTGTTTTATTCAAGAGATCAGAAGCCAGGGGAAACTTTGGCAGCTTATATTACTGACCTGAGGAACAAAGTTAAAGTGTGTCAATTTGGTGACCATAAAAGATGAGTTAATAAAGGACAGGCTTCTGTGTGTGGTATTAATGGTGCTGCTGTGAGAAAGATTTTGCTTTGTGACAGTGATTTAACGCTTAGTAAAGCTATTGAGATTTGGGAAATCCATGAAGTTACAGAAAGGCACACAAGTATGCTTGCAAGTGATAAGAGCATGGTTTCAGCAGGCTCCAGAGCAAATGTAGACAGCATGCAACACCGTGGCAAGCAAAACCAGGCCTAAACACATGGCAGCTACAGCCCCTGCGGGTTCTCCTGGGACACCACGTAGTCTTCTAGCAAATTCTAAGAAAGGAGCATGCTCAGTGCAGTGTAAGCGTGAATCAGCAATACCCAAATCCAGCTTTATTGTTAACTGTCACAATTGTGGTGCCCGTCAAGAGAGAAATGCTTAGCATTTGGTCAGCAATGCCACAAGTGTAAAAATGGAACCATTTTCAAAAGTTTTGCAAGTCAAGTAAACCTCACACAGTTATAAAGAAGGATCACTCAAAAAAACAAGCTGATCATATAGAGAGCTGCAATTCTACTTTCTACGTAGATGGTGTATTCGTAATTGGTACAAAGTTTGATGCAGTGAATTTGTTGGCAAGGAACAAAGTGTTTTATACTGTCCAGATCAATGGTAAATCCACCGAACTCAATGTAGACATGGTTCAAAATGTAATGTTATGTCAGCAGACACATTTGCAAAGGTAAGAACTAATGAACAACTCAATGTGGCCAGTAGTGTGAAACTTGCTTATGGAGGTGAAGAAATTCAAACTGAAGGCTCAGTAGGGCTTTTATGTTATGTGGCTAGGAACTGTTGCTGCTTGTTATTCCATGTAGTTAGAAAACCTGTGCAGTCATTATTTTGTCTCAGAGACTGTTTGAAAATGAATCTGCTTTCCTTTACCAAAGAAGTTCATCATATAAGCACATATTCTAGTTCCAGTTTTTCTGAAGCCGTATGCTGATGTTTTTGATGACAAGTTGGGCAAACTTCCGGTTGTGTATTGTATGAAGTTAGACCCAGAGGTTAGTCCAGTAGTCAGACCAGCAAGAAAAGTTCTGATAGCTATGCAGGATAAAGTCCAAGATCAGTTGGATAAAATGGTAAAGCAAGGTGTAATCTGTCCAGTTAAAGAACCAACTGAATGAGTGTCCATGGTAGCAGCCCACAAAAAAGGCTCAGACGAAATCAGAATATGTATTGACCCAAGAGATTTGAAGAAAGCATTAAAGCGACCACATCATCCAGTGCATACAGTCAAGGAAGTCGCAGCCCTAATACCGAATGCCACTGTTTTTTCTGTCTTGGATACAAAAAGTTCATTTTGGCAAGTGATGCTTGATCGCAAATCCTACTACTTTCAGTACCCTGTTTGGCAGGTATAGATTCCTAAGGATGCTATTTGGAATAAATTCTGCAAGTGAAGTCTTCCAGTATGCAATGGAGTAAATTTTTTCAGGTTATTCTTGTGCCATAATAGTAGGCGATTTATTGGTTGGAGCAATGGTGAAGCAGAGCATGACAGAAACCTTAAGAGAGTTGTAGACAGAGCACATGAAGTAAACTTAAAGCTCAGTCCTATAAAGTGCAAGTTCAGACATGTAGGTCATTTATTTACCAGCACTGGCTTGAGACCAGACCCATCCAACCAAGCAGCTATTCTTAATATGTCAGCACCAGATAATGTTCAAGCTCTACAACGTTTTTGTGGCATGGTCAACTATTTAGGCAAGTTTATACCAGACTTCAATGAGTTGACAGCATCTTTGAGAGAGTTGTTACGCAGAAATGTCACATGGTCTTGGTTGGAACAGCACCAGAAAGCATTTGAAGACCATAAGCAGAAAATTGCCACTCCACCTACATTAAGATACTATGATGTTAAACCAGTACCTCTTTCCTGTGATGCTTCAAAATTTGGTCTTTGCACAGTTATTCTTCAAGAAGGCAGACTAAGTAGCCTGTGCATCTCGAATCCTTACCCAAACTGGAATGCAGTATGTTCAAATTGAGAGAGAATTTTTGGCAATAGTTATTTGCTTGTTCAAAGTTTCTTGATTAGATCTATGGTTGAGCTATTCACTTTGAAACTGATCGTCAACCTCTACTATTCTAAGGAAGGCTATGCATTCAGCTCCACCGAGATTACAAAGAATGATGCTCAAATTGCAAAAGTACAACTTAAAAATGGTCTATACAAAAGGGAAACTTCCTTATCTGGCTGATACCTTATCTAGATCACACAGAAATGCAATGAAACAGCTTGACGCAGAAAATTTTGACTTTGACGTAATGGAAGTGCGTAATTTTTCTACCATGAGACTTGAGCTGAGAGATTATACAAAGACTGTTCCAATTTTACAAAAGCTTAACCACTACATCAGTGTTGGATGGCCGTCAAAGCAGTCTAGTGTACCACCTGAAGCACAAACTTATTTTCCTTACAGGGATGAGATGTTGATGGAAGATGGCATTATTTTCAAAGGGCCTAAAATAATTTTCTGCTTCCTTACAACATGAATATATCCAGATTTTGCATAGAGGTCATCCAGGTTCTGAATCTACCAAAAGAAGGGCAAGAGAACTAGTATTTTAACCTTATTTAGTAAAAGACATTGGTAAAGTACTTCTTCTTCTTCTTCAGTATGCAATAGTACTAAACCGCATTTACAAAGAGAACCACTTCAGCTAAGTCAGGTTCCTGAACTACCTTGGTCAACAGTAGCCACTGATATATTCGAGTGGAACAATCAGCATTACTTAGTATTGGTAGACTCATTTGAATTGGTTTTGAGATTGATTTACTACCTAATCTAACATCCACTGCTATCACTAAGTTAAAATGTCATTTTTCAGTCCATGGTAGTCCACACAAAGTTGTTTCTGACAATTAGTACTCAATTTACTAGTCAGTAGTTAAATAAATTTGCAAGAGAATGGGACTTTGTACATGTTACTAGTAGTCCAGAATATCCACAGTCATATTAACTAGCTGAATGTGCAGTACAGAATGCAAAGCGGTTACTTGAAAGGTCAAAGCGTGACAGTACCGATGTCTTTTTGAATTTACTTAATCTCAGAAACATATCCCTTGACAATATACTTGGCTCGCCTGCTCAGAGATGTCTATCCAGGCAAACCAGAACGCCACTGCCTATTAGTTCCAGTTTGTTGAGGCTTAAAGCTAAGAACAACAGAACCATTAGAGCCCAGTTGTTCAGGAAGCGATCTTTCCAGAAGTCCAGTTATGATAAATCTAGCATATTTCTTCGTCCATTGAAAGGAGGAGAGACAGTGAGGATACAAACTGCGAAAGGTTTCAACCGGATTGGTCAAGTAACAGGTATATGTACTGAGCCAAGATCCTACTTCGTAGAATCTGAGGGTGTGGAGTACAGGAGAAATTGCAGACATCTTCTTCTTGCACCTCTACCTGTACCAGAATCGATATTGCAGCATTGTTCCTGTGATACAGACTAGATCTCAGAGCAATCCAAACCATGTTCCTGTTGGAGAATTGTGTCTTAACAACATCTTGCATTCCTGATGTCCTTAAGGTTGAATATTCAGAGTCCAAGTTGCTAAATCTAATTCTAAATTCTTTGTGTTGATTGCATGTCAGCTGATGTCAGTATTGCATGACCTATTTCTCAAAGAGGGAGGATGTAGAACAGTGTGTGTGTATAGGGTTACCACCTGTCCCACTTTGCGAGGAACAAGTCCCTCTTTGGGCAGTTGTGTCCTGATAAAAATTTGTAAAAATGGCAAATGTCCTGGGATTTTATTACAAAATGATTTCCTATATTTTATGTAATAGTTGCATAAAACAGTTATTCTGTATCTAAAATACCTAAATGTTATAAGAAACAGAATAAGCAACTAAAATGCTACAAGAATAAGCTTTTATTTAGGCAAAAAAGTTAAGTTCTAACCTTTGTACTGACCGTGGATATGTGCCGGCCTGTAAAATCTGATGTTTGTACCAAAAATGTCCCACTTTGGCCATTTGAAAAGGTGGCAACCCTATGTGTGTGTGTGTGTGTGTGTGTGTGTGTGTGTGTGTGTGTGTGTGTACTATATCTTTAAGAAGCAATTTGAGGACTGAATGTGCATATAAATAGCAAGCATGTGCTAGCTTCAGTGACATTTTGAGAGTGAGCATGTACGAATGTAATAGCTAGTTTGTATATAGGTTTATCTAAGAGAAAGTCGTTAAGCCTCAATCCTGATGTGTTTGTACATAATAAAGCTGCTTGAACAGAACCCACAAAGACTTGTCTATTACATCCTGACCAGACGAGCGACAATCATCTTTTTCTGACCACTTCTTGCAGAACTACTGTTCACATGTATAAGGTATATAGTGTGAGATTGATGCTTTACAGTTCCTCCATTTATTCATTAATTTCAAATTGTTGCTGATGTTGTTCTTAATATCTTGATTTCCTAACACCTGTTTCTGGTTCAGGTCCAATATACTCCTCATTCTTCTAGTCAGCTTCTGAGTTTTTTACTGTTGCTGAAGCATTTTCTTTTGGAAACATGAATAAGGTTTCACTGGCAACATGTATAATGTATATAGTGCGAGATTGATGCTTTACAGTTCCTCCATTTATTCATTAATTTCAAATTGTTGCTGATGTTGTTCTTAATATCTTGATTTCCTAACACCTGTTTCTGGTTCAGGTCCAATATACTCCTCATTCTTCTAGTCAGCTTCTGAGTTTTTTACTGTTGCTGAAGCATTTTCTTTTGGAAAAATGAAGAAGGTTTCACTGAAAGTTATTGTCCGAAGATGGAGAAGCAGAGTCCCCTTCAACTTGCTGCTCATTCTATTGGCTAAACTTTTCAAATTCTTCTTTTAACCTGCTCTGCATACAAAAATGTCTTTGATTCCCCAGGAAAATATTCTGAAGACTGCTGGATGCATCATCCTACCTTTCGAGACCTCCCTTGATTACTGGGATAATCTCTATTCTCTTCTGCCTGGTATGTAGAGTATAAATAATTTTCTACAAACACTCTGGTGCCCCCAGTTTTTAATACTTTTCTGTTCTGTTACAGTTACTTCAGGAGCAGCTGTTTCTACTGGTATCACTGCATCTTTACTAATATAGGTTGCAGCTACTGTCTCAGGCCAGATTTGAAGAGTACACATAATCTGCCTCTCAATTAACAGATCCTAACGCAGAACACCAATCCAGTTGCTTACTTGTACTTCTGTAACCTTGATGGTGTATTCCATCCAGTTTCTATGATGTAGCAAAATATCAAAAGTTCTGTATGCATGCTCTGATTTCTAACTCTGCTAGTTTAAAAAAAGACAGCTCTTTGAGAAGTGTCATGTTCATCCATTCTTTCCTTTAGGTCAGCTTCTGATTTCTGCTCATCCGATTAACTGCAAAAAGCTTAATTATACAAAAAAAGTTGTATCTTGCCTTTTGTCATTTGACTTTCTATATTTATTCAATGTCTCAATTCTTTTAAGCATTTCTAAGTGCATTTAATTTGTTTCTTCTAAGTTATTAGACGCTATCACCTGTACTAAAGCTGAAACTTGAACTGCTTTTTCCTGAACAGCTGTAAGGTTCTTCCCAAAGATGTATTTTTATCTCCTTCTCAGGATGATTTTCAGTTGCACTCTTTGCTAGCATCTAAATAGTGCTTCTTCTGGCCAGTAACTGAATATTGCCCAAATTTATAACTTTACTGGCTTTAACAGTTTTAAACTTTCATACTGGATGATCTCTTATCAGGATGTTTCTCAAAGTGAAGCTATGTTGGAAGGCTATAAGGCCAGACAAATCTGGCTGTCTCTTCTGAAGCCTTGTCTTTTGAAGTCCCATTGGCTTCTGGATCTCATTCTGAAGCTAGTCACTCACTCCTGCTAGCGTCCCTTGGAAAGTCTGAATCTAAAGCTAACTGCCTGGCTTCTCTGATTTTGTAATCTATTTTTCATGTGGGTTACAGTTTTTCCACTATCAAGATGCAGCTAGTGGCTATTTCTAACCTTCTTGTTGGTTTCAAAGACCATTCTGTAGCCTCACATAAGTTATGCAATCCCTGCTTGAAAGGGCTCTTTCTTCTCAGACCTCCTATTAAAGATCATTTATCTCCATGGGATATAAATTTAGTGGTGGAAGCCCTAAGTAAAGCTGTGTTCGAGCTGACTTCCACTGCTCAGCTGACAACTCCTCTTGTGAAAGTCTCTGTTTTTGCTAGTCATCACTTCAGCCAGGGCAATATCAGAGCTTCTTCCTTCCCCCTACATCAGTTTTCATAAAGACAGAGCATCTCTCAGGACAAATATTTCCTTTGTTCCAAAAGTATCCACTGAGTTGGATCTGTCCAAACCTGTTAATTTGCATGTTTTCTTCACAAATTACCCCAAAGGTAAATACATTTTGCATATCCTAGACTTACTCAGATAGTTACGTTTTTCCATCACAGAACTAAACAGTTTAGAAAATATGCTCAACTTTTTATTTCCTTTATTCCTAATAAACTGAGACGAAGCGCTTCCAAAGTTTTCCTTTCTATGTAATTATCACATTGTATGACTTTCATTTATACCAAGTAGAAAAAGATTTTACCAAGTAAACCCAAGGCACACTCCACTAGAGCCGTGGCTA
The DNA here is from genome assembly GCF_019279795.1 of Protopterus annectens. Lineage (NCBI taxonomy): Eukaryota > Metazoa > Chordata > Ceratodontiformes > Protopteridae > Protopterus > Protopterus annectens. The sequence goes on along the minus strand of NC_056741.1, from coordinate 1,305,684,250 downwards.
CTTCCACAGCCTTATTTAGATTTTCTTCTGTTAATGATATTTGTGATGCTGCTACTTGGTCCTTTGTACATACCTTTTTAAGCCATTACAAGTTGGACTGCCTATCCAGAGCCTAAGCATCTTTCATCTCAACCAAGGTCTCCTGCTATGAGGCCTCAGTGGGATTCTGGCCCAAATTTCATATCAAATGGACTGAATGAGTAAGATATGAAAGTTGTGCACTTACCATAACAATAGATAGTTTCATTCTTGTCCATCTGATACTACAGCCCTCCTGCTGTTGTAAGACCAGAAGGATCACCTTTTTTTCTAGGGCTTTAGTGCTAGTCTTTTGTTCCACTCTTAGTTCTTGGGCATCAGTTAAGATTTGAAGGTAGCTTAGGGGACAGGTGCACTATGGTAGGAAAACGTTTGGAAGGGGCTTGAGGCCGGTACACCGATGTTGCTTGATTAGATCTGACAGGCAGCTGTGAGGACCTTTATCATTTAGGAGGGATGTAAATGAAAAGATCTAGGATTATGGTAAGTACATATCTTAAGAAAGTTTCCAAGTGTACTTTGTCTAGGTGGCTTACTGACTGCATAAAGTTTTGTTATGACAAGTGTAACAAAACATTGCCTTTGCAGCAAATGGCTTATTCTGATGGCTGTGGCTGCCTCACAGGCTTTTCATAGAAATACCCTTATCAAGAGTGGTTTGGCTGTTTGCTGGACTTCTCACAGTACTTCATAAGGCATTACAGACTAGATGTGGTGTCCAAGTCTTGGTCCTCCTCTGAATCTTCAATTACCTGGGAGTATCCTTTCATGAGGGCACTCTGGTAGGTCTTTTGGCGACTCGGTTTTAGTGGATGAAGAAGATGAATCATACCAAGTCAAATGTTCCTATCATGACAGTAGATCTGCTTGGTTTTAGTTGATCCTTCTCAACATCTCTGTATACCTTCCCCTTGGCCTGACTGAGATGGTTTCCTCCTGCAGCAGTGTGTGTGGTGCTCCAGTTTATGTGATATACTCCAGGTTTGAATGAAATTGGTGGTGTGCAGTGGATTATGAGTAAAGAGGTGTAGATGAAGTTTTATTGGTGCCCATCAGGCTGAAGGCTAGCATTTCAGTTTTGGTGGTTGTGCAGACATGCCAGCATATTGTTATGTTTATTAAAGTAGTTTCAATTCCACTTTATTTAGACATGAAATAAAATTCGCCTGGAGAATATGGAGAAATAGGGAAAAACCCTAACAGCTGTTTGTGTTAAACTATGAACTCCCCATAATGCCTTTTCCATGACGCACGGGAGCATGTGCCAGCCATGATTCAGAATACACAGGGGCAAAGTCACAAGTCTGGAAGAATTCAAACTGCTGTGACAACTTTCTTTGAAGAAGAAGGGGGAAACTGGTTACAGCAGGGTAGTTGTGATCTGTCTTTTGGTTGGCAGCAACAGAATTCCTGAGGCCTTGCCCAACTGTCCCACTTTGGAGTCAGTCAGTTACTATCTATCCATCCACCTTCTTGTTTGGCTGGTCATTATATTGTGCAAGAGTGATTGTTAATAAAGTGATATCCTGAGGTTTTGTATTCCTTCTCCTTCCAGCCCCAGTGCTTGCCCTTGCTCATCTGTCCACCCCATAAGAAAGTTTAATTTTCAGAAGAAGTACTAAACCTTCTAGGAAATAGAAGCTATCCAGAAAGGTTTCACCAAGCCAGAAATAAATGAAAAAATGTTAGGATATTACTCCATGTTCTTTCTAGTATAAAAGAAAAACAGGAAGCTCAAAGTCCATTCTAGACTACAACAGTTTAATCGGTTTCATCCCCAGATGATCTTGATCCTTCCTTGTTTTTTCAAGAGATTATAGACATGCTGTTTGGCTCTCTGTGATGCCTTTTACAGGCAAGGAGTTCAGGAGGTATCTTTGCTTGCAGGTGAAAGACAGTTACTGTCAAGTCAGGTTGTTCTTGTTTGGTATTGTCACAGCCATCAAGGTGTTCACCAAATGCATGTCCTACAGCTGCAGAAGACTAGAGTGTGCAGGGGGCATAGGTCATCCCTAAACAGCATAGTCTCTGCTTAGGAGTTCCTGCTAAGTCCGTTTCAGTCTTTAGTAAACACTGGAAAGTCTTAGCTTGAGCTATTCACATTCATAAACTGTAGTCTGGACACATTTTCATGCAGTACTTTTCTGACCTAAGAATGCATACAGCCTCTTTAGAATGTATTTTCTCAAGTGAGTCACTAGCAGCATAGCCCAAATTATTTTTATCTCAGAAATGTGGGGCTCGTGGCATTTCTGATGGTACCCCTAGCCATATGCTGCATGAGTGTTGCAATGGATGTTACAGGCTTATCTGTCACTGATTTCAGACCTAGTGTCTGAGCAGGTCAGGATATCAGAGTCTGAAAGTTATCACAGTGGTGGTTGCAGCTATTCAAGTTGGCAAAAGACAACCTTTTTCAGGTCATTGCTGCTCTAGTCACTAGTGCCAGCAACTACAGATGTCACTCCAGTATCACTAGAGTGTAAGCTTTGCTGAAAGCAGACTTTCCAAGGTGTCTGGTGACTCAGCGAGGCCAGTATACATCCTTTTCACACTTCAAGCTTTCCAGGATGCCCTGCCACAGGTTGTGATAATCATCTACTTCACCTACATATCAGTGGTATGCTATACTAACAAGCAAGTGGAACTAAGATTTATCCCTTGTGTTGAGAAAGAGTAACGATTTATTAATGGACTGTTATCCAACCACTGTCTTGTAGCAAATCACATTGGGGGGGGGGGGGGTGCAGTTCATTATTGGACAAGGCCATGCCCATCTTGATACTGCGTGTGTGGTCCGTCAACTCCTTTGGTAGTATGAAAGTTGTTTGATCACTGGAGAAAGCCTCATTACAATCTCTTTACTTCTCCAGCCAACAGCAGGTACAGCAGCTTCTGTTCCCTTATACTACCTCTGTGGAAGCATCCTGGCAATAATGTCTTCCAAAAATGGCACCTTAACTCCTGTCTCTATTATTCCCTTCTTTCTTCTCATGGTGAAAGCCAACCTGCACAAGTCCACAGTCACTCTTGAGGAAACCCCTTTGCTGTAGTCTTTCAGTGCTCTACTGTCCTATCCTCCTAGATTTCCACATCATACATCTGACTTCATGATTTCTCCTTTCCGTCAATAAGAAACAATCCTGCTTTGTTTCTTAGTTCCATCAACAACAAAAAGTCCTATCTTGTGAAGCAGTTCTCACATTTTTCAGGAAAGTTGATTACTTACCAAAGTACAAAAACTACAGAAGCCCATACACTTACAACATGAAATTTAGTGTATAAGCACTTTTGTCCTTAAAATGAGATGATTAGAGTTTCCAACACCAGTTTATTAATATACAAAAGTAGTTTGGTATTGTATTTATTTCTATAGTGTCATATATGCCTATGTTAGATTTTTATATGTTGCTGTTTTTTACTGTAAGCTGTGTTTTACACCTTTATCCACTAGATGGCAGCATTGTTTTTAGTATATAAACGTTTTTAAATGGAGACCACATGTATCTAAGGAAGTCCATCATTATTTTAAGGAGGAAAGTACAATACATTTCATGTTGTAAATGTGTGGGCAGTTTTTGTTTTTTGAGTGTAATTTGTGTCAGCATTTTGGTGCTGTGGTTATTTTACTTGCCAAAATAAATGGATGGTTCTGACAAGACACCATGCACAAGGAGTAAAACTGCAGGAATGTGAACAGAGCTTTGAAGCATAACACCCCCCTCTAACACTCTCATGGGAGCAAACGTCACACCTCTCAACCTCCAGATGAGACAGTCCGTGACAAAAGACCTTAAAATCAGAGACAATCCGAGACGTCTAATTACCATAATAAATGAATATTCAAATAAGCGCATTGATGAGCACGCCCACACGCATCCAATTACACAGACAGGGAGGGCATCATTTAAGAGCTGGGTTTTTTTTGCAAATCACCAAAATATAATGAATATATAAAATGGAATATACTACTAATGATTTAAATTACTTCAAGCAGTTGGACTCAGAGTACAGCAGTTCATTTAGAATGTAAAATATCAAAGTGATAAAAGTGAAATAGACAAACATCCCAACAGTTCTTTACATAAATCCAAATCAGTCCAGCAACAGCATTGTCAAAGAAATGAGACTTTCCACCGAGCAACGGGTGATGGAAACATGCCAGAAATCCTGGGGACATTAGTGGTTAGCATCTCCTCAGCTGTTTTGACTGCAACATAACTCGATTTACTTAATAAGGGCTTTCTTTTGTTCCAGCAAAGCCCTCAAAGGTTAGAGATGCTATTATTGATTTGAGAAAATTTGTTGGGGAGGCAACATTGAAAATGTTTTTCCAAGATACCGATGGTAGACATGATACTTAATTGAGGAAACCCGGCTTGTTTAATACGCAGCTACACTCTACGGTTGAGGCTTTTGTTAAGGTCTGTGAAAACTATATTTACTCTGTTTTAAACAAACCTTGAAGTAAGGGCTTCTTTAGTTTAACAACTGATGAATCTCTAGCTCTTAAACAATTGTGTGATAACTTTTGATTTGTGTATCCGTCCTGCAGGTAAGGGAGGGGGCCATTGTTATTTTGGATACTGTGTTTTACATAAGTAGGATGCAACAACTTTTAAATTATGAGTCTACTTATTTTTTGCTTTTTAAGAATGAAGTTAATTGTTTTGTACAGGAGGTGCAAGTATTTTTGTATGATCTGATGATAAGTATGGTAACCAAAGATGTGTATGATTTTCTGGTAGTGGAACACCCTGTGGTTCCATCTATCCATGGCCTTCCCAAGATACATAAAGACAGTTTTAATCTACCTATACGGCCTATTGTATCAGGAAGTGGGTGGATTATGGAGCCCCTATCAATTTGTGTTGAACATCAGTTGAGACGTTTGCATCCAAAAGCACCTGCGGTCCTTGGAGATACTGAGGATTTTCTTTGGACTTTTGGTAAATGTGTGAAAGGAATAATGTTGGTAGGAAAGATCCCTAGTGGATCCCTAGTGATATCTGCATTGCTTACTGTACTTATTTCCTTGCTTCGCTTGAAAGAAAGTTACTGTTTGTCGTTTTTGCATTTAGGTTACCTGTAACACATTGCACTTGTTACCTGGCACTTGCTCACTAAAGCAATTATAAGTCAGCACTAAAAATTAAAAGCACTACACCCTCGCTCCCCATTGGCCCTTGTTTTCAATTATAAAGGAATTCCCAATATTATTCTAGCATGTCCAAAGGTCAGTTGTCAATCTCCTCTCCGGTCCAGCTGGTGAATATGGGAATCTTGAGGCAATGTTACAACTGCCTCATGTACACAGACAACCCTCTCCTCCTCCCAACAAATTCCAACACATGTGAGAGATGCAACCATATAGCCAAACTGGAGGCTAAGCTCTCTCAACTCAGTACTGGCATAACCAGTCAAGAGGAGAAGGAAACCACACTCACTACAATTCCAGTCTCACATAGACCTACCACTACAGCAAACCAAACACATAATCACACAAAAACATACTCGGAGGCTCTAAATAAAGATCTGCCTAAGCAGCAGAGACCTCCAAAGCAGACACCCAAGCAACCGCTACCCCAAAACAAAACACGTGCAACACATATCTCACAAAGCCAGTGTGCCGAACAGTCACAGCCCTTAAGGCTAAACAACACACCTGATACACTTGTAATAGGTGACTCTATCGTCAGGCACACTGACGTCCCGCTCACCAGGCTGAACAAGGAGAAGGTCACGGTGAGCAGCCTGTCTGGCGCTAGGATCCACCACATAACACAAGCGCTCAGGTCACTCCAAGGCAAGTACAAATATGACTCAGTCATTGTCCATGCTGGTGTGAATGACCTGAGACGTACCTCCCTGGACTACATGAAGAGACATAGAGGAGCTCTCTGAGCATGTAGCTCAGGCTGGTATGACCCTGACCTTGAGTAGCATCTTACCCTCACCAAGAATGATGCCACAATATGAAGACAAGATGATCAATTTCAACAATTGGCTTAAGTATTGGTGTCATTCAAAGGGGATCCAATGCCTGTCAGCTTGGGATGATATGCACGACAAGCCACGATGCTTTGCTAGGGACGGCTTGCACCTGTCACCCCTGGGCTTTGGATATTGGCAAAGGCTCTTGCTACCCCATAGTGCCTTTTTAGGCAAGGCTCAAAAGACAAACCCACCTCCATAGGTATCACAAGGGATAAGAAACTAAGAGTAATGCTACTCAACGCCAGAAGTCTAAACCTCAAGATGCACACACTCGAAACTCTCCTTAGCATGGAGAACATCGATATCTGTGCAGTAACAGAAACCTGGTTCAGGACTCCCGAGAGCACCCCAGCACTACCAGGTTATACCTCATACCATGCTTTTCGGCCCCAAAACTTGGACCGAACCACAAAAGGAGGGGGAGTATCGATATTCATCAAAGATACCCACACCTCCAGGTTGGTGGCAAAGCACGAAGCATCAGAGACTATCCATGTGCAACTAACAGTGGGTAAAACTGCCTTCCAGTTTATAGCCTGCTACAGACCACCTTCCCAAACCCAGGAACCCCACTTGACCTTCCTGAGAACACTGGAAAATATGAAGGTCTCTCCGAACACCATTATATTGGGCGACTTCAACTACCCAAACATAGATTGGGAGCATTGCTCTAGCTCCAACATCCTTGCCCAAAGGTTCCTAGAATTCATAAACTCAAATGCTATGGAACAACTTGATGTAATGTGATCCTATCTCGCCTACATTCTCTACAGATGGGTTTGGAGCCAATCCTTGGCTCCGACTCGACCGCTATACAATAGAACGCAGTCTCTTATTGGCTGAGTTACCTCGTATCCCAGGATGCACTACTACTGCTTCCCCAGAACTCGTTTGCCGCTTCTGAAGCATAGACGTGGTCTCGGACTTGGCTGAGCTAAGTGCCTCTTAGTGAAATTATTTCTGTCTAGTTTTGTGCTAAAACTTACCCAAAAGCTGTTTTAACAGCTACTTGTTGTTGTGTGACTGTGTATTTAAAGTTTTTTGTGGTAAAATTGTATTTTTTGTGGTAAGTGATCCCGTTTAAGTTAGAGGGGCCTTGCCCTATCCTAGGCGTTTTAGTTAGTGTCTAGGCTGTCGTTTGTGTAGTTTTTGAAGTTTAGTGTGTCTGAAGTAGATAGCCATGTCGAAGGAACATAGACCATCAGGTTTTAAAAAATGTTCCAAATGTAATTATAAAATGTCCATTACGGACGACCATTCACTGTGTGTCTACTGTTTGGGCCCGAAGCACCTCCAGGAATCCTGTAGCGTTTGCCACGCTTTTTCCTCTAGCCTACTCCAAGAGAGGAAAAATAAGTTAATTTTGAAAGGGCTTATTGCCCCTTCTTTTGAGGAAGCCTATCTTCTTCTTCTTCCCCTTTGAGGAAGAAAAAATCTTCGGCTCTGACCAGCCCATGGGATCCGGCAGCTAAAAAGTCACGTCAGGCTTCTCCGTCGGCTCCACGGACTTCGGAGCCGAGGGCGGAACAGTCTGCCTCAATGTCTCCAGCCTCGACTCCTCTGGCTCCCGAGTCAAGAGCTCGGGCGTCGTGAGGCGAGTCATCTCCATCGGCTCCACTGCCTTCGGAGCAGATGAGGGTTGCCCGCTCAGACTCTTCCCCTTTGGTGTCGAAGTCCCCATCGGCTCAGAGGGAAATTGCAGTGGTAGTGGAATCTCCCTCGGCGCCGATACTTCTCGAACCCATATGGAGCCGGTCCCCCAGTCTTTCGGAGCCGGCGGAGAAGTCGACTCGGACCCGGTCGGTCTCTTCTCGGTCGTCGAGGATGTCTGATTCGGATTTAGAGAGGGTGCTTCAAAGGCTTTTTCAGTCTCCGGTCTTTGCAAAATTGATCTCGGCTCCAGCCCAGTCGGCTCCGGAGCCAATTTCCCATCCTGCTATCTCGGTTCCTCCTCCAACAGCTTTGGCGCCGTTGGAGTCAGTGTTGGTGGAGCCAGTGGAGGTTGTCGGGTCGGTTCCGACCCTAACTCCAACCCCGCCCTTCGGGTCGGGGTTCGGTACGTGGACCTCCTCTGTCGGCCCCGGGGAGGGGGACGCTTCGGGACCAATCCTTTCGGTTCCGAGCCTCCCTCTCGGTGCGTCGGCTGCGGGAGTTCCGACTGCTGTTGTGGCCTTGGGGGTTGAACCATCCCAGGACTCTGGGGGTCCCGCCTTCAAGGCCATGAGGAGTGCCTTGGCCAAATCCTCTCTGGCCACTTCTACCATCTCACCACCACCTTCCCTTGGCACGAGACTGGCTTCTTTGCAGTCCCCCTGTCTCACGACAGCAGAGCCCTTGGGCCTGAGGTTACCCCCATTGGGGGTTCCCTTCTTCCTGGAGGTCCCTCCGAAACGCTTTCAGAGGAACCTCCGAGGAAGAAACTGTGCAAGAGGAAGCACGTCGACTCCCCTGATGAGTCTCTCACCTTGGATACCGACCTCGATGATGCGGAAGGGTCCCCCAAGTCGTCCTCGGATGATGTATACTTTGCGGACATCTTGGAGATCCTTAAGCAACGAGGCGACTGGCAGTCCAAACCCCCTTCTGCTGAGGAGTCTGTTTTCCTCAAGGTCTTCGGGGCTCAGCCCTCCGCCTCCTGGGTGTCTCTGCCTTTCAATTGAGCTTCTGGATTTGATCTCTCGAAGGGCGTGGGAACACCCGGACTCTGTTGAACCGGTGCCAGCTCGCCCCAATAAATTCCTTTCGGCTCCCCTTGATAAGGTCTTTCTTTCTAAAGGTGTGGCTGTAGATGCCTTGGTGGTGGCATCTGCCACCCAGCAAGATGTGGCAGAGGCTTCAACGTCCGTCCATCCTCCTAATAAGGAGTCTAGGAGCATGCATCGGTATGGGAAGCGTACCCTTTCTTCAGCGACCTTTACATTAAGGTCTCTGAACTACTTGACGCATTTCACGAGACTGCAGAGGGATCTGGTCAAGGAGCTTTCGGATATCCTCTCCGGTAACTTACCTGAGCAGTTGGCCCAGACTGTTAACTCCCAGTTGGCTACCCTGTCCTCGTTATCCAACTCGTCCATGAGGCTCATTTCTTATGCAGCCGAAGGAGCGAGCAGAGCGGCGGGAACAGGTGTTGCTCTACGGAGACAAGCCTGGCTACGCCTGTGTCACTTTGCGGAGGCCTTTAAGTCTTCCTTTGCCGATGCCCCCTTTGATGGGTCCTCTCTGTTTGGACCCAAGGTAAAGGACACTTTGACTCGCTGCGAACAGGAGGGTAAGACTTTAACTGCCGTAGGGGCCCGGTTTTCCACTCCCTTCAGACCTTATCCCAAGACTAGAAGAGGAGGGAAAATGTGGTTCCGTAAGTCTCAAAAGCCTTACTCATCGCAGCAGAGTGATTCCCCTTCTAGAGGCAGAGGAGGGGGAAATTTTTCAGGGAGATGCCGCCCCAGAGGCGGCGGAGGCCCCCGCAACACTGGAGACCGCGAGTCCTTTCGTGGCTCCTCCTCCTTCCAGCATCCCTGAAGGAGTACCCGACTGTGCAGCTCCGGAGCCAGTCGGGGTTCGTTTTTCGAGGCACCTAAAGGCCTGGGAAAATATCACTCAGGACCAATGGGTGCTCCGAATCATCGCCGGAGGTTACACCATTCCCTTCTCTCAACCCCCCCACCATCCCAAAGAATCCCAGACCCGCCACCCAGTCAACGGGATCTTGCAGCCAGCGAAATATCGAAGCTGCTTCAAAAAGGAGTCATCCAACCTGTCCCGCAGATCAGGCGGATCAGGGACTTACTCGAGATTCTTTTGGTACCAAAAGACCGGGACTTGAGGCCCATTTTGGATCTCAGCAAGTTAAACCGATTAGTGAAAAGTCCAAATTCCGGATGGTCACCTTGCAATCCATTCTCCCGCTTTTGGAGAAAGGTGTTTGGATGTGCTCCATAGATCTCAAAGACGGCTATTATCACATTCTGATAGATCAGGCGTCGAGGAGACACTTGCGCTTCAGCCTAGGAGACAGTCATTTCCAGTTCCGTGCACTGCCCTTTGGTCTCACCACAGCCCCCAGGGTGTTCACCAAATGTTTGGCGGCGGTGACTGCTCACCTGAGAAGTCTAGGATTCCAGGTGTTTCCATACCTAGACGACTGGCTCCTAACTGCCACCTCCAGGCATCTACTCTTGAAAATTCTAGCAGCCACTATCTCTCTAGGCAACTCCTTAGGAATCTCCTTCAATTGGACAAAATCCGTATTGCTGCCATCTCAGCGTATTCTGTTTATTGGTGCAGAAATAGACTCAAGGCAGATGTGAGTCTATCTTCCTGCGGAAAGGATAGCAACGCTGCAGTCTCAGGTTCGGGCATTACTCCTCAGATGTCGCGCTCCAGCGAGAATGGTCCTGCAACTGTTGGGTTCCATGTCAGCCACCATTCTTCTGGTCCCCTTGGCAAGGTTGCATATGAGGATACTCCAGTGGCTCCTATCAGTCCAGTGGTCTTATCAAGACCTTCCCCTCAGTCACCACATATTGATCACAGAGACGTGCAAACAGGATCTTCGTTGGTGGCTTCTTTCCTCCAACCTGAATCTAGGGCGACCCTTCGTTCCCCATTCCCTCGCCACGTTGACTACGGACGCCTCCCAGACAGGGTGGGGGACATTATCTGGACAGGTCGGTCCAAGGCACGTGGCACACCGGGAGTCTTCTCCACATCAATATCCTGGAAATGAGGGCGGTGCTTTTAACGTTGCAAGCACTGCACGATCACCTCCCCCAGGGTACGATTGCCATTCAGTCCGACAACATGTCGGTAGTCTGGTACTTAAACAAGCAAGGAGGGACCAGGTCTTACCCCCTTTGCAGAGAGGCCATGAAGGTATGGGATTGGGCGATTGCTGCAAACGTTCCTAGTGGCAACACACATTCCGGGGAGATCCAATGTGATAGCCGACAGACTGAGCAGAACTATTCTCTCCCCTCACGAGTGGTCCTTGAACGACAGAGTGGTAACAGATTTTCACGAGATGGGGAGCTCCTTGTTGCGATCTTTTCGCAACTCCCCTCAATGCGAAATGCCAGCAGTTCTTCTCTCTCACCCCAGTTCCGGGGGAGATCCCCAAAGATGCTCTAGTCCAAGCTTGGCCCCCCGGTCTGCTATACACTTTTCCACCGGTTCCCCTTCTCCCCAAGGTGATTCAGAAGGCGATTCGCTTGGAAAGCAAAATGATTCTAATCGCCCCATACTGGCCTCGTCAAGTCTGGTTCCCCTTTCTTCACAAATATGCATTGGAGGGTCCCTGGTTCCTGGACCAAGTTCTGGACCTCTTGACGCATCAGTCAGGACAGCTCCATCAGTCCCTCCATTCATTGAAGTTAGCAGCTTGGCTACTCCTCTTCCGACCATAGTTAGGAGCCATTCTTTCGACCCTGAAGTCATGCATATTTTGTCCTCGGCCCACAAGACTTCTACTAAAAAGATGTATAGCAATAAATGGAAGAGGTTTGCTATTTGGGCCCAACTCCGAGGATTAGACCCTATGACAGCCTCTGCGTCAGAGGTTCTGAAGTTTTTAGCTTCCCTGTTCAACCAAGGTTGTTCGGTGTCTACCATCAAAGTTCAATTGGCTGCTATTTCCAATTTTCACTAGAGCGTAGAACCACCTTTAATGAGCAACAAGTTCTGCAAAGCTTTTATTAAAGGAGCTTGGCTTCTACGGCCCCCTATATCTCATCCTGCACCACCGTGGGACCTTAACGTGGTGTTAGGTGCATTAACCTCATCTCCCTTTGAGCCGGCAGCAACCTGTGACTTAAAATTTCTTTCTTGGGAGACTGCTCTTCTAGTTGCTATTACATCAGCCAGGCGAGTTTCAGAACTTCAAGCCCTATGTGTCAAACCACCATACCTGGTATTTCACAAGGATAGAGTATCTCTTAGACCAAACCCATCCTTTATACCAAAGGTTTGTTCTAACTTTTGTTTGCAACAATCACTGGAATTACCGTTTTTTTTCCCTAAGTATTCAAACAGAGCTGAGTATACCTTTCACAGCTTAGACGTGCACAGACAATTACGTTTCTATTTGGATAGGACACACCAAGCACGAAAATCAGATCAACAAACTATTTGTGTCCTTTTCGGATAGTAAATTGGGCAAAGCCGTCACGAAAGTCACTATTGCCAAGTGGATCAGAGACTGTATCCATCATATTTATCTCATTTCAAATAAGGAGCTTATAGTTCCAGTGAAAGCTCATTCTACCAGGGCTATGGCCACTTCGGCAGCCTTTCATTCCAAGCTCTCTATTAGTGACATTTGTGCGGCTGCTATGTGGTCTTCTCTACACACCTTTATTTCTCACTACAAATTGGATGTGGCATCTAGGGGTCGAGCTTCCTTCGGTTCCACAGTTCTCAGGAGCGTTTTCCAGTGAGCCACCCAGGAATTAGGTGCTAGGGACGCTGTCCCATCTGTAGAGAATGTAGGCAAGATAGGATCACATTACATCTTTTAGTTATGTACTTACCATAACTTTAGATGTATGGGATCCATCTATATATTCCTAATAACGCACCCTCCTTATCCCTGGCTCGTAGGCCAGAAGAGACCGGACGATCCGAATTCAACTTCTTCCTCTCTTGAAACACCTGGCAATGTTATAACAACAGTCTATGTGTGTGTGCATGTGTGCGGACAAACAAGATCTGGGGAAGCAGTAGTGGTGCATCCTGGGATACGAGGTAACTCAGCCAATAAGAGACTGCGTTCTATTGTATAGCGGCCGCGTCGGAGCCGATCAACCCATCTGTAGAGAATGTAGGCGAGATGGATCCCATACATCTAAAGTTATGGTAAGTACATAACTAAAAGTTACCACTCCCACAAGAGGGGAAAACATACTGGACCTGATCATCACCAACATGGGGACTCTGCTCCAGACCAGAAGTGTATCCCTCACTGGTAAGATCAGACCATAAACTGATCTCACTGGATATTCATATCTCGACCCCACCCCCTGCCCAGAAAACCACAGTGAAAAACTTCTCTAAAGCAAATTTCACACTCCTCAAAACCAAGGTGGAATCCTTCAAAGCCCCCGGGCCTGTGGAAAATACGGCCCAGACCGCAGAATCCTTTATAAATGTCTTCTATGAACACCTTCAGGAATGCATGGATCATGCAATCCCAAATAAAACCAAGACCCAATCCTCCAAAGGCAGACGACCTGTGTGGTGGACCCCAGCCATAAACAAAACTGTACAATAGAAGGAGGAAGCTACTACATGATAGAGCAAAATCCCAAAAAGGGAAGGCATCTCTGATTAGTATTAGCAAAAAACTAAGGGCACTCATAAAATCGTCAAAGGCCAGCTTCGAGAGAAAAATTGCACAGGACACTAAGGATAATCACAAGGCTTTCTTTAGTTATGTTAGGAACCTGAGTGGGAATTCCCAGATATGCTCAGAATTAGTCCAAAATGACAAAAAATACACCGAACCCACAGACATTGCCAACATCCTAGCTGACAGGTTCAGCGCAAACTTCTCCCCCCCCACCTCCCCACCAAAAGGGCAAATATCTATCCCAGCAGAGTGCTGCCCCCCTGACATCTCAGATGCTCAGGTGGGAGCCGCCCTCTCCAAAGCAAAAAACACAACATCAATGGGACCAGACGGTGTCCCAGGCTGCGTCCTACATGAACTCCAAGAAAAGCTAAACCCAAACATAAAACTACTGATCTGAAGATTCATTTGTCAGCAACCTGTGGGTTATGGATCCGATATCGGATCCGAACTGGCATGATTATCCAGCTATGGATCCGAGCTCTTGGCTCCTCCCCTCACCCATAATGCCCTGCTCTCCCTACATGACCTCAGATCTAGTTTGCCGCTCTGGTAACCAGGTCGTGGATCTTGAGCTCTTCAGCTAAGTGCTATTTAAACCTTAAGAAAGCGTTATTTTCTTAAATTGTTGTCAGTTTTGAGTGATTGTGTTAGGTTTCCTATTACTTTGTGATAGTTTCAGTTTAAAATTTTAATTTCTTAAACTTTAAGTTTATACCCTCTCCTCGCTGGTCGGAGTTTCTGTGTGTGTGTCTGTTTGGGGCCTTGTGTGTGTGCTTGTGTAGCACTAATTTTTGTCTACTTCTTTTTGTAAAAAAAAAAAAAAAAAAAAAAAAAAAATGACTTTAGTATGTCAGAAGCCCCTAAGGCAATATTTTCCAAGTGCTCCGAGTGTGGCCATAAGCTTTTCCCTGCTGATGGCCACACTCGGTGCGTTCGATGCCTTGGGGTTGAACACCTCACTTCTGGATATTCCATTTGTGCAGGGTTCAACCCCAGGGCATTGAAGGAGCGGAGGTCGAAGCTGGTCCTGACGGGACTTCTACCCCCGGACTCGGCTTCGGCTCCCCCTCCTGTGGTGGGTAACGTGGCCTCGGTTCCCTCCTCGCCTGCTCCTCCTCCACCTGGGACTCAACCTCCCACTGCTAGGTTGGAGGAGAGAGAGGCAAGAAAAAAGGACCGGAGAGAGAAGCACCACAAGCGGCGGGCCGAGACCTCCGTCTCGGCCCCGCCAGCTAAGCGGGCTTCTCCTCCGGCCTTCTTGGCTGCTGGCTCCCCCCCCCCCCCTCGGCTCCGGTCTCCGGTATGTTTTTCACCAGGGCCTGAGGAGGAGGTGACCCGATCTCCCTCGAGGCATCGAGGAGGCATTCAAGGCCTACCTCGGTAGCCTCTTCGAGATCAACGTATAGCCTTTCCGACGCCGATCTGGACCGGATGATGAGAAGGTTCATCCAGGCCCAGATACAGATGGGAGTGCTCCTGCCCCCCCCCCTCTGGGGGGGGAGCTCGACCCCATTTTTCAAGCCTATAGCTCCTTCTCTGACCCGCTACCCGGGTTCGGAGTGTTCGGAGCCGGGCAGCCGAGCCGGGGTGGGCGCCGATAGTACTAGGTACTTTGGATCCGACCCTGCCCTCGAGTGTTTCGGATCCGACCTCTCGGAGCCTGGCTCCGAGCTTCGGATCCGGGGGGCTCAGTGTGCCTTCGGCGCCGTCTGTGGCGGAGCGCACTGGTCCCTCGGATCAGAGTGTCTCAGGGCCGGCTCCGATCCACTCTTCGGATCCGAGGGGGAGCCGACTTTCGGATCCTTTGGTTGGAGCTGGCTCCCCCTCTGCTTTTGTTTTAGTGGAGAGGGCTCTGTTGAGGGCTTCCGGACCCCCGGCACTTGCTTCGGCTCCGTCCCGCGCTCCATCTGCACTGGGTCAGGCTTCCACCATCCGGCCACTGGGACAGCCCGCTTCAGTGCCCCAAGCTGTTCCTTTGGAACAAGACACTGCTTGCGAGGGCTCCTCGGACAGCCCCCCCGAGGAAGCTCCTCGCAAGCATACGTGTAAAAGGAGGCACATAGACTCCCCCGAGTCTTTAACTGAAGACACGGATTTGGAGGAAGGGGAAGGCTCCCCAAGATCACCCCCCGAGGATGTCTCCTTTGGAGACATCATGGAAATGCTTCGCATAAGGGGTGGGTGGTCTGCCCCCAAGTCTTCCTCGGACGAGTCCGTGTTCTTGGAGGCATTCGAAGCGTTCCCTTCTACCTCTTGGGTGTCCCCTCCTGCCGACCCCCTGGTGGACCTTATTACCACCAGGGCGTGGAAGGAACTGGACACCGTGGAGCCAATCCCCAAAAGGCCAGACAGAATGCTTAGCCCCCCCTGCAGACCGTGCCCATTGGAGTAAGGGGCCTCCGGTAGATGCCATGTTGACGGCAGCAGCCACCAAGAAGGAACTCACACAGGAGAGTCCTTCAGTCCATCCTCCGAGCAAGGAGTCTCGGATGAGGGACCGCTTGGGGAAGCGAATGTTTAGTTCGGCGACCTTCTCAGTGAGGGCGCTCAACTACTTGGCACATGTTACCAGGATGCAGCGCGATCTGATTAAAGAATACGCTGCATCCCCCCCAGAGTCCATGTCGGAGGAGGACAAACATTTGCACTCCACCCGTATGGCCACTCTCCGATCCGTGACAAATACCTCTATGCGGTTGCTGTCCCATGCTACTGAGGGAGCCGCTAGAGCCGCAGGAGTAGGCCTAGTCACTAGACGCCAGGCCTGGCTCCGTCATTGCGATTTCACGGAGCCCTTCAAGGCGTCCTTCGCGAATGCCCCCTTTGATGGTTCTGCCCTTTTTGGCAAAACGGTTCGCGACACCTTGACCCAGAGCGAGAAGGACGGGAAGATGCTGTCTGCCGTCGGAATCCACTTCTCTGTGCCCCAGAGGTCCTACTCTAGGAACCAAAAGGGCCAGAAGAAGATGTGGTTCCGGAAGTCGCAGCAATCCCAACCCGCTCCGGACAACCAGTCCTTCCGTGGCAGAGGAGGACAGGGAGGACGCCGCCTCAAGGGCAGAGGGGCTCCCAGGAATTTCGGGTCCAGAGAACCTTTCTCTGAACGGCCCGCGCAGCAGCCCTGAGGGGTTGCCCGACTGCTCCACTCTGGAGTCAGTTGGGGGACGTTTTTTGGAGCACCTAGCGGCATGGGGGTCCATAACATCAGACCGCTGGGTCCTCCGCATTATATCCAGAGGATACAAGATCCCCTTTCATCACATTCCAAAATTAAGATCCCTCCCCGACATTCCACCCGGTCAGTGGGAGGCCGCTTCGGCAGAAATTGGCCATCTGCTGTGGAAAAGAGCCATCCAGCCCGTCCCCCCAGACCAGATCGGATCAGGGTTCTACTCCAGGTTCTTTTTAGTGCCAAAAAAGACGGGGGAACCTAAGACCTATTTTAGACCTGTCCTTGTTAAACCTGGCTGTTCCCAAAGAGAAGTTCCAGATGGTCACCTTGCAATCCATCCTCCCCCTTCTGGGAGAGAATCACTGGATGTGCTCTATAGACCTCAAGGATGCGTACTACCACATACTAATGGACAGACGTTCCAGGAGGTTTCTTCGCTTCCGGCTGGGAGCCAGTCACTACCAGTTCAGGGTCCTTCCCTTTGGTCTCACCACAGCCCCCAGGGTGTTCACCAAAGTATTAGCAGTAGTTGCGGCCCACCTGAGGCTTCAGGGGGTGCAGGTCTTTCCGTACCTGGACGACTGGCTTCTTACCGCCCCAACAAGGCATCTACTATCATTGGCGCGAGACTCCTTTCTTCATCTAGCTCCTCGCCTGGGCATCACGATAAATGTAGCAAAATCCAATCTGGCCCCTTCTCAGTTGATAGATTTTATAGGTGCCAGATTAGACACGAGGGAGTTAAGAGCCTTCCTCACAACCGATAGAGTTCAGAATCTGAGACTCCAGGTGCGGGCCATCCTCCACTCCAGCTCTGTTCCGGCGGAATTGGTCTTGAGGGCTCTAGGGTCTATGGCGGCAGCAATATCTCTTCTTCCACTCCCCAGATTCAACGTGAGGGTCCTTCAGTGGACACCAAGTTCAGTGGTCTTACCTTGCTCTACCAATGCATCATCCCATTGCGATCAGCAAGGCTTGCAAGCGGTTCCTCTTGTGGTGGCTCCATTCACAGGATCTCCACAGAGGCCGCCCCTTTTGTGCTTCTCCCCCTCTCGCCACGGTGACCACGGATGCCTCCCGCCTCGGGTGGGGGGGGGCATTTTGCAGGCAGGACAGTCCAAGGCACGTGGAGCGACTCAGAGACCTCCCTGCATATCAATGTTCTAGAGATGAGAGCAGTGCTCTTGACGTTGCGAGCACTTCAGGCCTTTCTTCCCCTGGGAACAATTGCGATTCAGTCAGACAACATGTCGGTAGTCTGGTACATCAACAAACAGGGGGGAACCAGGTCTTATCCCTTATGTCGAGAAGCCATGAGAGTGTGGGAATGGGCGATCTCCACAAACCGCTTTCTCATCGCAACGCATATTCCGGGTCAGTCCAACATCCTTGCGGACAAGCTCAGTCGCACCATTCTCTCCCCGTACGAGTGGTCTCTCAATGCTCAAGTAGCGAAACGTAACTTCGCATGGTGGGGAGCTCCTTGTTGCATCTTTTTGCTTCTCCCTCAAACACCAAGTGCGACAATTTTTTCGCTCTAATCCCTCCTCCAGGGGATTTCACGAGAGACGCTCTGGTGCATGCTTGGCCTCCCGGTCTTCTTTATGCTTACCCCCCTTTGCCTCTGATGCTCCAAGTTCTTCAGAAAGCCTCTCGGTTGGGGTGCAGAATGATCCTCATTGCCCCATTCTGGCCTCGACAGATCTGGTTCCCTTACCTAAGGTCTCACTCGGTGAATCCACCTTGGATTCTAGATCCCATTCCAGATCTGATATCGCATCCATCGAACCTACCAATTCCGAATCTGGACAACCTGAAGCTGACTGCTTGGCTGCTCCAGTTCCACTCCTAATTAGGACTCCGGTATCTTGTCCCCCGTTAAGGCCATCCTGGTGGCGGCTCATAAACCATCTACCAGGAAAGTTTACCGCAGTAAATGGAAACGATTCTCCATTTGGGCGGAGCGGCAAGGTCTAGATCCCTTTACCGTTCCCCTTCCTCTAGTGCTAGACTTCCTAACCACTCTTTTTAATGATGGTGCCAGTAGTTCCACGGTCAAAGTGCAGCTCGCGGCCATTTCTCATTATCATGTTGGTCTTGACTCTGGACCTCTTATGTCTGCCAAATTGTGTAAAATCTTCCTAAAAGGCACTTTTCTCCTTAGACCCCCTATTAAGCAAGCGGTTCCTCCATGGGATCTTTCTTTGGTTCTTCAGGCCTTGACCGCTCCCCCCTTCGAACCTGCGGCTACAGTAGATCTTAAATTTTTATCCCTCAAGACTGCTTTTTTAGTAGCCATCACTTCGGCCAAAAGAGTTTCGGAACTTCAAGCTTTATCCATGAAACCTCCTTACTTGATCTTCCATCCAGACTGCGTATACCTCAGGACCAATCCCTCCTTTCTTCCTAAGGTAGCTTCAGAAGCAAACATTAATCAGTCCATTAACCTCCCTGTTTTCTTTCCTAAATATCAAAACAAGGGTGAATACAAGCTGCATTCCTTGGATGTTCACAGGCAGCTTCATTTTTATCTTAACAGGACAGCTGGCCATAGGCAATCCGACCAGTTCATTTCCTTTGCCAAATTCAATCTGGGTAAGCCAATTTCCAAAGTCTCCTTGTCACGCTGGATTTCGCAGTGTATCCTTTTAGCTTATCAGGCTTCTGGGAGGCCCGCACCGAGGGAGTCCATGTCCATTCGACCCGGTCAGTTTCTACCTCAGCGGCCTTTAAGGCTAGGATTCCTCTGGATGACATTTGTTCAGCAGCCACTTGGGCTTCATCTCATACCTTTATTTCTCATTACAAGCTGGATATCACATCTAGAGGTAGAGCATCCTTTGGCTCCGCGGTGCTCCAGAATATCCTTCCATGACGGCCGCCCAAGATTCAGGTAGCTGGGGACTCTGTCCCACAGGTTGCAGACAAATTAATCTCCTACTTCAGATTTAGAAGTTATGTACTTACCATAACGTTCCATCTGAGTAGGTGGATTCGTTTGTCTGCAACCATCCCACCTTCCTATCCCCCTGGCCTTGTCAGTTTCCTGCATATTACGTGTTACCCTTTCCGGGGTATTTTGATTCAGGGCAAACTCGATCTGAGGTCATGTAGGGAGAGCAGGGCATTATGGGTGAGGGGAGGAGCTAAGAGCTCGGATCCATAGCTGGATAATCATGCCGGTTCGGATCCGATATCGGATCCATAACCCACAGGTTGCAGACAAATGAATCCACCTACTCAGATGGAACGTTATGGTAAGTACATAACTTCTAATTCAATCTCAGCCTTACTACAGGATATGTACCCAAAGAGTGGCGTACAGCAACAGTGGTCCCTCTCCACAAAGGTGGTGCCTCAACGGACCCTGGAAACTATCGCCCCATAAGCCTGACTAGCTTGGTCTGCAAAGCTATGGAAAGGATCATCATGGACCTCATAAATAAAGATATTGGGGACCTACAGACACTGGATCCTACCCAGTTCGGCTTTGTTAAGGGCAGATCCTGCCTCTTAAACCTGGTTGACTTCTTTGAAACAGTCACCAAGGCCATTGACGAAGGGAAGGTGGTCCACACAGCCTATCTGAACCTCGCAAAAGCCTTCGATACAATACCCCACTCGGGCATTATAGATAAGCTCACCAGCTTAAATATAAACCCCTATGTCACTAGATGGGTTCAAGGGTGCCCGCAGGATTTTTTACAGGGGGGGGGTGCAAACCCAAGCCCCGCCCACACAACCCCACCCCTATGATGCCCCACCCACAAAACCTCACCTCCTCTGATGTCCCGCCCACATGGCCCTACCCCCCAACCCCACCCACGCAGCCATTCCAGTGTCCCATTACTTGGCTATTTTTCCCCATTTGTCATAGACACTGTTCAAATCTTTCAGTGTGCATACTGTTTTATGCTTTACTTCTACAGTGATGACAGATATTTGGATTTCATTTACAACTTTTATTTAAAATTTTATAGCACAAACACTGATAGACATTTACTAAACCTAAACAAAGCAATAGTCTTACAATGAAAAGAGGCTTAGCATTAAAACTTCTCTATCTTTGAAACCCACATTCACCAAAAACATTGAAACCTGCATTCAAAGAAATGCATCTGGCCAGTGGCAGGGTAAGTTTACCTTTGGGCTGTTTTCAAATCTTAGGCTCCTTGCACGCATTTTTAGAACCATGCAAAATTTATTTGATTCTCCTTCCTGACTGTATTAATTATACTATATAATAACTGAATTATATCCCTTGTATAATACAGCACCACTTGTTAGAGTGTGTTTTAAATTTATAGTTCTGAACATTTTTCCTTTAAGCAATAAAGCAAATCATATGATATGAACCAGTAATGACAACCTGCCCAATTCAGAACATTTCAACCATAAAGGGCCACTCTACTCAAACTTCTGTCATACAATCCACCAATATCAATCAATATGCAGAATCTTCGCAGAAGTATAACTCATCTGAATAATTCCACATTGAGATCTGAAACCAATGAAGAAGTTGTTGCTAGACAACAACTTTATATTTCAGTGTTTCATCTACAAATTCAATGCCTGCTGCCCTTGAAGAATAAATTGCCTTCGTTATATTAAAAAAAATGGTAAGCTGGTATATTGCAATAGGGAATGGGTGGCAAGCTGAACAACAAGTTCATAGTTATTAGGCATCTCATCCAAAGGAGGACATACACCCCCTTAAAATACAAATCCGTTGTAGAGCAGAACCTATAGCTCTCTGTATCAAGATGCAAGTATGCTACCTGCTGTGCTGCTTTAAAAATTTATCCCACAGTAGTGATACCATTTGCCAAACAAAACAGTTGCACATTTTAAGCAGGCTTAGCATGAGCAGCAGTAAAACTCTCTTCCCTTGAAGCAAACAATTCCTTGAAATGCACTTGGAAATAAATTCCACCTGCCCGCCCTTAAAAACCCTATCCAAAACAATAGTCCCCAGTCTTTGGAGCCGGCGGAGAAGTCGACTTCGGACCGGTCGGTCTCTTCTCGGTCGTCGAGGATGTCTGATTCGGATTTAGAGGGTGCTTCAAAGGCTTTTTCAGTCTCGGTCTTTGCAAAATTGATCTCGGCTCCAGCCCAGTCGGCTCGGAGCCAATTTCCCATGCTGCTATCTCCCTTGCTCCTCCAACACCTTTGCCCCCGTTGCAGTCAGTGTTGGTGGAGCGAGTCGAGGTTGTTGGGTCGGTTCCGACCCTAACTCCAACCCGCCCCGGTCGGGGTTGATGCGTCAGACCTCCTCTGTCGGCCCGGGGAGGGGCCGGGACCAATCCTTTCGGTTCCGAGTTTCCCTCTCGGTGCGTCGGCTGCGGGAGTTCCGACTGCTGTTGTGGCCTTGGGGGTTGAACCATCCCAGGACTCTGGGGGTCCCGCCTTCAAGGCCATGAGGAGTGCCTTGGCCAAATCCTCTCTGGCCACTTCTACCATCTCACCACCACCTTCCCTTGGCACGAGACTGGCTTCTTTGCAGTCCCCCTGTCTCACGACAGCAGAGCCCTTGGGCCTGAGGTTACCCCCATTGGGGGTTCCCTTCTTCCTGGAGGTCCCTCCGAAACGCTTTCAGAGGAACCTCCGAGGAAGAAACTGTGCAAGAGGAAGCACGTCGACTCCCCTGATGAGTCTCTCACCTTGGATACCGACCTCGATGATGCGGAAGGGTCCCCCAAGTCGTCCTCGGATGATGTATACTTTGCGGACATCTTGGAGATCCTTAAGCAACGAGGCGACTGGCAGTCCAAACCCCCTTCTGCTGAGGAGTCTGTTTTCCTCAAGGTCTTCGGGGCTCAGCCCTCCGCCTCCTGGGTGTCTCTGCCTTTCAATTGAGCTTCTGGATTTGATCTCTCGAAGGCGTGGGAACACCCGGACTCTGTTGAACGGTGCCAGCTCGCCCCAATAAATTCCTTTCGGCTCCCTTGATAAGGTCTTTCTTTCTAAAGGTGTGGCTGTAGATGCCTTGGTGGTGGCATCTGCCACCCACCAAGATGTGGCAGAGGCTTCACCGTCCGTCCATCCTCCTAATAAGGAGTCTAGGAGCATGGATCGGTATGGGAAGCGTACCCTTTCTTCAGCGACCTTTACATTAAGGTCTCTGAACTACTTGACGCATTTCACGAGACTGCAGAGGGATCTGGTCAAGGAGCTTTCGGATATCCTCTCCGGTAACTTACCTGAGCAGTTGGCCCAGACTGTTAACTCCCAGTTGGCTACCCTGTCCTCGTTATCCAACTCGTCCATGAGGCTCATTTCTTATGCAGCCGAAGGAGCGAGCAGAGCGGCGGGAACAGGTGTTGCTCTACGGAGACAAGCCTGGCTACGCCTGTGTCACTTTGCGGAGGCCTTTAAGTCTTCCTTTGCCGACGCCCCCTTTGATGGGTCCTCTCTGTTTGGACCCAAGGTAAAGGACACTTTGACTCGCTGCGAACAGGAGGGTAAGACTTTAACTGCCGTAGGGGCCCGGTTTTCCACTCCCTTCAGACCTTATCCCAAGACTCGAAGAGGAGGGAAAATGTGGTTCCGTAAGTCTCAAAAGCCTTACTCATCGCAGCAGAGTGATTCCCCTTCTAGAGGCAGAGGAGGGGGAAATTTTTCAGGGAGATGCCGCCCCAGAGGCGGCGGAGGCCCCCGCAACACTGGAGACCGCGAGTCCTTTCGTGGCTCCTCCTCCTTCCAGCATCCCTGAAGGAGTACCCGACTGTGCAGCTCCGGAGCCAGTGGGGTTCGTTCCGAGGCACCTAAAGGCCTGGGAAAATATCACTCAGGACCAATGGGTGCTCCGAATCATCGCCGGAGGTTACACCATTCCCTTCTCTCAACCCCCCCACCATCCCAAAGAATCCCAGACCCGCCACCCAGTCAACGGGATCTTGCAGCCAGCGAAATATCGAAGCTGCTTCAAAAAGGAGTCATCCAACCTGTCCCCGCAGATCAGGCCGGATCAGGGACTTACTCGAGATTCTTTTTGGTACCAAAAAAGACCGGGGACTTGAGGCCCATTTTGGATCTCAGCAAGTTAAACCGATTAGTGAAAAAGTCCAAATTCCGGATGGTCACCTTGCAATCCATTCTCCCGCTTTTGGAGAAAGGTGTTTGGATGTGCTCCATAGATCTCAAAGACGGCTATTATCACATTCTGATAGATCAGGCGTCGAGGAGACACTTGCGCTTCAGCCTAGGAGACAGTCATTTCCAGTTCCGTGCACTGCCCTTTGGTCTCACCACAGCCCCAGGGTGTTCACCAAATGTTTGGCGGTGACTGCTCACCTGAGAAGTCTAGGATTCCAGGTGTTTCCATACCTAGACGACTGGCTCCTAACTGCCACCTCCAGGCATCTACTCTTGAAAATTCTAGCAGCCACTATCTCTCTAGGCAACTCCTTAGGAATCTCCTTCAATTGGACAAAATCCGTATTGCTGCCATCTCAGCGTATTCTGTTTATTGGTGCAGAAATAGACTCAAGGCAGATGTGAGTCTATCTTCCTGCGGAAAGGATAACAACGCTGCAGTCTCAGGATTCGGGCATTACTCCTCAGATGTCGCGCTCCAGCGAAATGGTCCTGCAACTGTTGGGTTCCATGTCAGCCACCATTCTTCTGGTCCCCTTGGCAAGGTTGCATATGAGGATACTCCAGTGGCTCCTATCAGTCCAGTGGTCTTATCAAGACCTTCCCTCAGTCACCACATATTGATCACAGAGGCGTGCAAACAGGATCTTCGTTGGTGGCTTCTTTCCTCCAACCTGAATCTAGGGCGACCCTTCGTTCCCCATTCCCCTCGACCCACGTTGACTACGGACGCCTCCCAGACAGGGTGGGGGGACATTATCTGGACAGGTCGGTCCAAGGCGCGTGGCACACCGGCGAGTCTTCTCCACATCAATATCCTGGAAATGAGGGCGGTGCTTTTAACGTTGCAAGCACTGCACGATCACCTCCCCAGAATGCGATTGCCATTCAGTCCGACAACATGTCGGTAGTCTGGTACTTAAACAAGCAGGAGGGACCAGGTCTTACCCCCTTTGCAGAGGCCATGAAGGTATGGGATTGGGCGATTGCTGCAAGCGTTCCTAGTGGCAACACACATTCCGGGGAGATCAATGTGATAGCCGACAGACTGAGCAGAACTATTCTCTCCCCTCACAGTGGTCCTTGAGCGACAGAGTGGTAACAGATTTTCACGAGATGGGGAGCTCCTTGTTGCGATCTTTTCGCAACTCCTCAATGCGAAATGCCAGCAGTTCTTCTCTCTCACCCCAGTTCGGGAGATCCCCAAAGATGCTCTAGTCCAAGCTTGGCCCCGGTCTGCTATACACTTTTCCACGGTTCCCCTTCTCCCCAAGGTGATTCAGAAGGCGATTAGCTTGGAAAGCAAAATGATTCTAATCGCCCCATACTGGCCTCGTCAAGTCTGGTTCCCCTTTCTTCACAAATATGCATTGGAGGGTCCCTGGTTCCTGGACCAAGTTCTGGACCTCTTGGCGCATCAGTCAGGACAGCTCCATCAGTCCCTCCATTCATTGAAGTTAGCAGCTTGGCTACTCCTCTTCCGACCATAGTTAGGAGCCATTCTTTCGACCCTGAAGTCATGCATATTTTGTCCTCGGCCCACAAGACTTCTACTAAAAGATGTATAGCAATGAATGGAAGAGGTTTGGTATTTGGGCCCAACTCCGAGGATTAGACCCTATGACAGCCTCTGCGTCAGAGGTTCTGAAGTTTTTAGCTTCCCTGTTCAACCAAGGTTGTTCGGTGTCTACCATCAAAGTTCAATTGGCTGCTATTTCCAATTTTCACTAGGCCGTAGAACCACCTTTAATGAGCAACAAGTTCTGCAAAGCTTTTATTAAAGGAGCTTGGCTTCTACGGGCCCCTATATCTCATCCCGCACCACCATGGGACCTTAGCGTGGTGTTAGGTGCATTATCCTCATTTCCCTTTGCGTCGGCAGCAACCTGTGACTTAAAATTTCTTTCTTGGGAGACTGCTCTTCTAGTTGCTATTACATCAGCCAGGCGAGTTTCAGAACTTCAAGCCCTATGTGTCAAACCACCATACCTGGTATTTCACAAGGATAGAGTATCTCTTAGACCAAACCCATCCTTTATACCAAAGGTTTGTTCTAACTTTTGTTTGCAACAATCACTGGAATTACCGTTTTTTTTCCCTAAGTATTCAAACAGAGCTGAGTATACCTTTCACAGCTTAGACGTGCACAGACAATTACGTTTCTATTTGGATAGGACACACCAAGCACGAAAATCAGATCAACAAACTATTTGTGTCCTTTTCGGATAGTAAATTGGGCAAAGTCACTATTGCCAAGTGGATCAGAGACTGTATCCATCATATTTATCTCATTTCAAATAAGGAGCTTATAGTTCCAGTGAAAGCTCATTCTACCAGGGCTATGGCCACTTCGGCAGCCTTTCATTCCAAGCTCTCTATTAGTGACATTTGTGCGGCTGCTATGTGGTCTTCTCTACACACCTTTATTTCTCACTACAAATTGGATGTGGCATCTAGGGGTCGAGCTTCCTTCGGTTCCACAGTTCTCAGGAGCGTTTTCCAGTGAGCCACCCAGGAATTAGGTGCTAGGGACGCTGTCCCATCTGTAGAGAATGTAGGCAAGATAGGATCACATTACATCTTTTAGTTATGTACTTACCATAACTTTAGATGTATGGGATCCATCTCGCCTATATTCCTAATAACCCACCCTCCTTCCCCCTGCCTCGTAGGCCAGAAGAGACCGGACGATCCGAATTCAACTTCTTCCTCTCTTGAAACACCTGGCAATGTTATAACAACAGTCTATGTGTGTGTGCATGTGTCTTGGACAAACAAGATCTGGGGAAGCAGTAGTGGTGCATCCTGGGATACGAGGTAACTCAGCCAATAAGAGACTGCGTTCTATTGTATAGCGGCCGCGTCGGAGCCGATCAACCCATCTGTAGAGAATGTAGGCGAGATGGATCCCATACATCTAAAGTTATGGTAAGTACATAACTAAAAGTTACCACTCCCACAAGAGGGGAAAACATACTGGACCTGATCATCACCAACATGGGGACTCTGCTCCAGACCAGAAGTGTATCCCTCACTGGTAAGATCAGACCATAAACTGATCTCACTGGATATTCATATCTCGACCCCACCCCCTGCCCAGAAAACCACAGTGAAAAACTTCTCTAAAGCAAATTTCACACTCCTCAAAACCAAGGTGGAATCCTTCAAAGCCCCCGGGCCTGTGGAAAATACGGCCCAGACCGCAGAATCCTTTATAAATGTCTTCTATGAACACCTTCAGGAATGCATGGATCATGCAATCCCAAATAAAACCAAGACCCAATCCTCCAAAGGCAGACGACCTGTGTGGTGGACCCCAGCCATAAACAAACTGTACAATAGAAGGAGGAAGCTACTACATGATAGAGCAAAATCCCAAAAAGGGAAGGCATCTCTGATTAGTATTAGCAAAAAACTAAGGGCACTCATAAAATCGTCAAAGGCCAGCTTCGAGAGAAAAATTGCACAGGACACTAAGGATAATCACAAGGCTTTCTTTAGTTATGTTAGGAACCTGAGTGGGAATTCCCAGATATGCTCAGAATTAGTCCAAAATGACAAAAATACACGAACCCACAGACATTGCCAACATCCTAGCTGACAGGTTCAGCGCAAACTTCTCCCCACCTCCCCACCAAAAGGGCAAATATCTATCCCAGCAGAGTGCTGCCCCCCTGACATCTCAGATGCTCAGGTGGGAGCCGCCCTCTCCAAAGCAAAAACACAACATCAATGGGACCAGGCGGTGTCCCAGGCTGCGTCCTACATGAACTCCAAGAAAAGCTAAACCCAAACATAAAACTACTGATCTGAAGATTCATTTGTCAGCAACCTGTGGGTTATGGATCCGATATCGGATCCGAACTGGCATGATTATCCAGCTATGGATCCGAGCTCTTGGCTCCTCCCCTCACCCATAATGCCCTGCTCTCCCTACATGACCTCAGATCTAGTTTGCCGCTCTGGTAACCAGGTCGTGGATCTTGAGCTCTTCAGCTAAGTGCTATTTAAACCTTAAGAAAGCGTTATTTTCTTAAATTGTTGTCAGTTTTGAGTGATTGTGTTAGGTTTCCTATTACTTTGTGATAGTTTCAGTTTAAAATTTTAATTTCTTAAACTTTAAGTTTATACCCTCTCCTCGCTGGTGGAGTTTCTGTGTGTGTGTCTGTTTGGGGCCTTGTGTGTGTGCTTGTGTAGCACTAATTTTGTCTACTTCTTTTGTAAAAAAATGACTTTAGTATGTCAGAAGCCCCTAAGGCAATATTTTCCAAGTGCTCGAGTGTGGCCATAAGCTTTTCCCTGCTGATGGCCACACTGCGCTCGATGCCTTGGGGTTGAACACCTCACTTCTGGATATTCCATTTGTGCAGGGTTCAACCCCAGGGCATTGAAGGAGCGGAGGTCGAAGCTGGTCCTGACGGGACTTCTACCCCCGGACTCGGCTTCGGCTCCCCCTCCTGTGGTGGGTAACGTGGCCTCGGTTCCCTCCTCGCCTGCTCCTCCTCCACCTGGGACTCAACCTCCCACTGCTAGGTTGGAGGAGAGAGAGGCAAGAAAAAAGGACCGGAGAGAGAAGCACCACAAGCGGCGGGCGAGACCTCCGTCGGCCCCGCCAGCTAAGCTGCTTCTCCTCCGGCCTTCTAGGCTGCTGGCTCCCCTCGGCTCCGGTCTCCGGTATGTTTTTCACCAGGGCCTGAGGAGGAGGTGACCCGATCTCCCTCGAGGCATCGAGGAGGCATTCAAGGCCTACCTCGGTAGCCTCTTCGAGATCAACGTATAGCCTTTCCGACGCCGACCTGGACCGGATGATGAGAAGGTTCATCCAGGCCCAGATACAGATGGGAGTGCTCCTGCCCCCCCCCCCCTCTGGGGGGGGAGCTCGACCCCATTTTTCAAGCCTATAGCTCCTTCTCTGACCCGCTACCCGGGTTCGGAGTGTTCGGAGCCGGGCAGCTTCGGAGCCGGGGGTGGGTCGGCGCCGATAGTACTAGGTACTTTGGATCCGACCCTGCCCTCGAGTGTTTCGGATCCGACCTCTCGGAGCCTGGCTCCGAGCTTCGGATCCGGGGCTCAGTGTGCCTTCGGCGCCGTCTGTGGCGGAGCGCACTGGTCCCTCGGATCAGAGTGTCTCAGGGCCGGCTCCGATCCACTCTTCGGATCCGAGGGGGAGCCGACTTTCGGATCCTTTGGTTGGAGCTGGCTCCCCCTCTGCTTTTGTTTTAGTGGAGAGGGCTCTGTTGAGGGCTTCCGGACCCCGGCACTTGCTTCGCCCGTCCAGCTCCATCTGCACTGGATCAGGCTTCCACCATCCGGCCACTGGGACAGCCCGCTTCAGTGCCCCAAGCTGTTCCTTTGGAACAAGACACTGCTTGAGGGCTCCTCGGACAGCCCCGAGGAAGCTCCTCAAGCATACGTGTAAAGGAGGCACATAGACTCCCCCGAGTCTTTAACTGAAGACACGGATTTGGAGGAAGGGGAAGGCTCCCCAAGATCACCCCCCGAGGATGTCTCCTTTGGAGACATCATGGAAATGCTTCGCATAAGGGGTGGGTGGTCTGCCCCCAAGTCTTCCTCGGACGAGTCCGTGTTCTTGGAGGCATTCGAAGCGTTCCCTTCTACCTCTTGGGTGTCCCCTCCTGCCGACCCCCTGGTGGACCTTATTACCACCAGGGCGTGGAAGGAACTGGACACCGTGGAGCCAATCCCAAAGGCCAGACAGAATGCTTAGCCCCCTGCAGACCGTGCCCATTGGAGTAAGGGGCCTCCGGTAGATGCCATGTTGGCGGCAGCAGCCACCAGAAGGAACTCACACAGGAGAGTCCTTCAGTCCATCCTCCGAGCAAGGAGTCTCGGATGAGGGACCGCTTGGGGAAGCGAATGTTTGGTTCGGCGACCTTCTCAGTGAGGGCTCAACTACTTGGCACATGTTACCAGGATGCAGCGATCTGATTAAAGAATACGCTGCATCCCCAGAGTCCATGTCGGAGGAGGACAAACATTTGCACTCCACCCGTATGGCCACTCTCCGATCCGTGACAAATACCTCTATGCGGTTGCTGTCCCATGCTACTGAGGGAGCCGCTAGAGCCGCAGGAGTAGGCCTAGTCACTAGCGCCAGGCCTGGCTCCGTCATTGCGATTTCACGGAGCCCTTCAAAGGCGTCCGCGAATGCCCCTTTGATGGTTCTGCCCTTTTGGCAAAACGGTTCGACACCTTGACCCAGAGCGAGAAGGACGGAAGATGCTGTCTGCGTCGGAATCCACTTCTCTGTGCCCCAGAGGTCCTACTCTAGGAACCAAAAGGGCCAGAAGAAGATGTGGTTCCGGAAGTCGCAGCAATCCCAACCCGCTCCGGACAACCAGTCCTTCCGTGGCAGAGGAGGACAGGGAGGACGCCGCCTCAAGGGCAGAGGGGCTCCCAGGAATTTCGGGTCCAGAGAACCTTTCTCTGAGCGGCCCGCGCAGCAGCCCTGAGGGGTTGCCCGACTGCTCCACTCTGGAGTCAGTTGGGGGACGTTTTTTGGAGCACCTAGCGGCATGGGGGTCCATAACATCAGACCGCTGGGTCCTCCGCATTATATCCAGAGGATACAAGATCCCCTTTCATCACATTCCAAAATTAAGATCCCTCCCCGACATTCCACCCGGTCAGTGGGAGGCCGCTTCGGCAGAAATTGGCCATCTGCTGTGGAAAAGAGCCATCCAGCCCGTCCCCCCAGACCAGATCGGAACAGGGTACTACTCCAGGTTCTTTTAGTGCCAAAAAAGACGGGGGAACCTAAGACCTATTTTAGACCTGTCCTTGTTAAACCTGGCTGTTCCCAAAGAGAAGTTCCAGATGGTCACCTTGCAATCCATCCTCCCCCTTCTGGGAGAGAATCACTGGATGTGCTCTATAGACCTCAAGGATGCGTACTACCACATACTAATGGACAGACGTTCCAGGAGGTTTCTTCGCTTCGGCTGGGAGCCAGTCACTACCAGTTCAGGGTCCTTCCCTTTGGTCTCACCACAGCCCCCAGGGTGTTCACCAAAGTATTAGCAGTAGTTGCGGCCCACCTGAGGCTTCAGGGGGTGCAGGTCTTTCCGTACCTGGACGACTGGCTTCTTACCGCCCCAACAAGGCATCTACTATCATTGGCGAGACTCCTTTCTTCATCTAGCTCCTCGCCTGGGCATCACGATAAATGTAGCAAAATCCAATCTGGCCCCTTCTCAGTTGATAGATTTTATAGGTGCCAGATTAGACACGAGGGAGTTAAGAGCCTTCCTCACAACCGATAGAGTTCAGAATCTGAGACTCCAGGTGCGGGCCATCCTCCACTCCAGCTCTGTTCAGTGAATTGGTCTTGAGGGCTCTAGGGTCTATGGCGGCAGCAATATCTCTTCTTCCACTCCCCAGATTCAACGTGAGGGTCCTTCAGTGGACACCAAGTTCAGTGGTCTTACCTTGCTCTACCAATGCATCATCCCATTGCGATCAGCAAGGCTTGCAAGCGGTTCCTCTTGTGGTGGCTCCATTCACAGGATCTCCACAGAGGCCGCCCCTTTTGTGCTTCTCCCCCTCTCGCCACGGTGACCACGGATGCCTCCCGCCTCGGGTGGGGGGGGGCATTTTGCAGGCAGGACAGTCCAAGGCACATGGAGCGACTCAGAGACCTCCCTGCATATCAATGTTCTAGAGATGAGAGCAGTGCTCTTGACGTTGCGAGCACTTCAGGCCTTTCTTCCCCTGGGAACAATTGCGATTCAGTCAGACAACATGTCGGTAGTCTGGTACATCAACAAACAGGGGGGAACCAGGTCTTATCCCTTATGTCGAGAAGCCATGAGAGTGTGGGAATGGGCGATCTCCACAAACCGCTTTCTCATCAGCGCATATTCGGGTCAGTCCAACATCCTTGCGGACAAGCTCAGTCGCACCATTCTCTCCCCGTGCAGTGGTCTCTCAATGCTCAAGTAGCGAAACGTAACCGCATGGTGGGGAGCTCCTTGTTGCATCTTTTTGCTTCTCCCTCAAACACCAAGTGCGACAATTTTTTCGCTCTAATCCCTCCTCCAGGGGATTTCACGAGAGACGCTCTGGTGCATGCTTGGCCTCCCGGTCTTCTTTATGCTTACCCCCCTTTGCCTCTGATGCTCCAAGTTCTTCAGAAAGCCTCTCGGTTGGGGTGCAGAATGATCCTCATTGCCCCATTCTGGCCTCGACAGATCTGGTTCCCTTACCTAAGGTCTCACTCGGTGAATCCACCTTGGATTCTAGATCCCATTCCAGATCTGATATCGCATCCATCGAACCTACCAATTCCGAATCTGGACAACCTGAAGCTGACTGCTTGGCTGCTCCAGTTCCACTCCTAATTAGGACTCCGGTATCTTGTCCCCCGTTAAGGCCATCCTGGTGGCGGCTCATAAACCATCTACCAGGAAAGTTTACGCAGTAAATGGAAGCGATTCTCCATTTGGGCGGGCGGCAAGGTCTAGATCCCTTTACGTTCCCCTTCCTCTAGTGCTAGACTTCCTAACCACTCTTTTTAATGATGGTGCCAGTAGTTCCACGGTCAAAGTGCAGCTCATGCCATTTCTCATTATCATGTTGGTCTTGACTCTGGACCTCTTATGTCTGCCAAATTGTGTAAAATCTTCCTAAAAGGCACTTTTCTCCTTAGACCCCTATTAAGCAAGCGGTTCCTCCATGGGATCTTTCTTTGGTTCTTCAGGCCTTGACCGCTCCCCTTGAACCTCGGCTACAGTAGATCTTAAATTTTTATCCCTCAAGACTGCTTTTTAGTAGCCATCACTTGCCAAAAGAGTTTCGGAACTTCAAGCTTTATCCATGAAACCTCCTTACTTGATCTTCCATCCAGACTGCGTATACCTCAGGACCAATCCCTCCTTTCTTCCTAAGGTAGCTTCAGAAGCAAACATTAATCAGTCCATTAACCTCCCTGTTTTCTTTCCTAAATATCAAAACAAGGGTGAATACAAGCTGCATTCCTTGGATGTTCACAGGCAGCTTCATTTTTATCTTAACAGGACAGCTGGCCATAGGCAATCCGACCAGTTCATTTCCTTTGCCAAATTCAATCTGGGTAAGCCAATTTCCAAAGTCTCCTTGTCACGCTGGATTTCGCAGTGTATCCTTTTAGCTTATCAGGCTTCTGGGAGGCCCGCACCGGAGGGAGTCCATGTCCATTCGACCCGGTCAGTTTCTACCTCAGCGGCCTTTAAGGCTAGGATTCCTCTGGATGACATTTGTTCAGCAGCCACTTGGGCTTCATCTCATACCTTTATTTCTCATTACAAGCTGGATATCACATCTAGAGGTAGAGCATCCTTTGGCTCCGCGGTGCTCCAGAATATCCTTCCATGACGGCCGCCCAAGATTCAGGTAGCTGGGGACTCTGTCCCACAGGTTGCAGACAAATTAATCTCCTACTTCAGATTTAGAAGTTATGTACTTACCATAACGTTCCATCTGAGTAGGTGGATTCGTTTGTCTGCAACCATCCTGCCCTCCTATCCCCCTGGCCTTGTCAGTTTCCTGCATATTACGTGTTACCCTTTCCGGGGTATTTTGATTCAGGGCAAACTCGATCTGAGGTCATGTAGGGAGAGCAGGGCATTATGGGTGAGGGGAGGAGCTAAGAGCTCGGATCCATAGCTGGATAATCATGCGGTTCGGATCCGATATCGGATCCATAACCCACAGGTTGCAGACAAATGAATCCACCTACTCAGATGGAACGTTATGGTAAGTACATAACTTCTAATTCAATCTCAGCCTTACTACAGGATATGTACCCAAAGAGTGGCGTACAGCAACAGTGGTCCCTCTCCACAAAGGTGGTGCCTCAACGGACCCTGGAAACTATCGCCCATAAGCCTGACTAGCTTGGTCTGCAAAGCTATGGAAAGGATCATCATGGACCTCATAAATAAAGATATTGGGGACCTACAGACACTGGATCCTACCCAGTTCGGCTTTGTTAAGGGCAGATCCTGCCTCTTAAACCTGGTTGACTTCTTTGAAACAGTCACCAAGGCCATTGACTGAAGGAAGGTGGTCCACACAGCCTATCTGAACCTCGCAAAAGCCTTCGATACAATACCCCACTCGGGCATTATAGATAAGCTCACCAGCTTAAATATAAACCCCTATGTCACTAGATGGGTTCAAGGGTGCCCGCAGGATTTTTTACAGGGGGGGGGTGCAAACCCAAGCCCCGCCCACACAACCCCACCCCTATGATGCCCCACCCACAAAACCTCACCTCCTCTGATGTCCCGCCCACATGGCCCTACCCCCCAACCCCACCCACGCAGCCATTCCAGTGTCCCATTACTTGGCTATTTTTCCCCATTTGTCATAGACACTGTTCAAATCTTTCAGTGTGCATACTGTTTTATGCTTTACTTCTACAGTGATGACAGATATTTGGATTTCATTTACAACTTTTATTTAAAATTTTATAGCACAAACACTGATAGACATTTACTAAACCTAAACAAAGCAATAGTCTTACAATGAAAAGAGGCTTAGCATTAAAACTTCTCTATCTTTGAAACCCACATTCACCAAAACATTGAAACCTGCATTCAAAGAAAATGCATCTGGCCAGTGGCAGGGTAAGTTTACCTTTGGGCTGTTTTCAAATCTTAGGCTCCTTGCACGCATTTTTAGAACCATGCAAAATTTATTTGATTCTCCTTCCTGACTGTATTAATTATACTATATAATAACTGAATTATATCCCTTGTATAATACAGCACCACTTGTTAGAGTGTGTTTTAAATTTATAGTTCTGAACATTTTTCCTTTAAGCAATAAAGCAAATCATATGATATGAACCAGTAATGACAACCTGCCCAATTCAGAACATTTCAACCATAAAGGGCCACTCTACTCAAACTTCTGTCATACAATCCACCAATATCAATCAATATGCAGAATCTTCGCAGAAGTATAACTCATCTGAATAATTCCACATTGAGATCTGAAACCAATGAAGAAGTTGTTGCTAGACAACAACTTTATATTTCAGTGTTTCATCTACAAATTCAATGCCTGCTGCCCTTGAAGAATAAATTGCCTTCGTTATATTAAAAAAAATGGTAAGCTGGTATATTGCAATAGGGAATGGGTGGCAAGCTGAAAAACAAGTTCATAGTTATTAGGCATCTCATCCAAAGGAGGACATACACCCCCTTAAAATACAAATCTACGCGTTGTAGGAGCAGAACCTATAGCTCTCTGTATCAAGATGCAAGTATGCTACCTGCTGTGCTGCTTTAAAAATTCTATCCCACAATAGTGATACCATTTGCTAAACAAAACAGTTGCACATTTTAAGCAGGCTTAGCATGAGCAGCAGTAAAACTCTCTTCCCTTGAAGCAAACAATTCCTTGAAAATGCACTTGGAAATAAATTCCACCTGCTTAACTCTAGGACATTTCACTCTCTCTAACACACACCTCAACCTCTAAGTGCAAGAAATCTGGGCAAAGCCTAAAATAAATAGGAGCAGATTATAAATATTGCTCTCATGAACTTAGAACATTGCTAGAATAACAGGATTTATGTTAGTATGCATTTTTCTAAAGGATATGACATCTAAAACTCAAACGTCTGTCATTATTTAGCAGCTTCAATGCTTTTTAGGAGGAATATGGGGCAAAAATCTGGACATTCTCCAAAAACCTGGAGAGCTGAGGGGTATACTTCCTCCTCCTTATACATACAGGCATGCACACACCATACCTCTATGTTAACACAATCTAGACAAAGCCTGTTATAATGTTAGGGATAAAGGCCCCCAACTAGGGACACATTTGAAAGTCGCTAGAATAAAAGGATTTGTGTTAGAATAAATTTTCTGAATGATATGAAGTCTGAAACCGAAATGCATGTCATTATTAAACAACTATATTCAGATATAGTTGGTTGTCTTAGTACTCACCGTGGCTTGCATATTCTCCTCTCTTAAAAGGCCCACTCTGCTTAACTTGTGTATTATTTCCTCAGTCACTCCACCGTGGGTTGCAAGGCAGCTTTATCACTAGTGTGTGCATAAAATACAATGTCTTCAATGAGTCTTGCAAGAAATCACATGCAGTCATCATGGCACAAAGGTTCTACTGAAGATGCTTCCAATTTTTCTCATACACGAACACGACAGAAACCAGAAACAGCTGTTATTCCACAGATAGATGCAGCAGTAGCAAAACAAATTGCAGAGAGCCAAAATAAATTGGAACCAATTGTATCTACCATTTACTGTGCAACCCTTGACATTCCTCTCTGTGGAAAAGAAGGCTCTGGTGGAAATTTGTGTTACTTGTTAGATTTTCGTTTTGCTACTGGTGACACAATACCGAAACAGCACAGTGAAACAGCTGCAGGAAATGCTTGGTACACATCCCATAGGGTGCAAAATGAGCTGTTGGCAGAATATGAAAATGTACTTCGAAAGGAGATTGTTTGTGCAGAAAACAGGGCAGTTGGATTTAGTGTACTGGCAGATGAAACTGCAGATATCTCAGACATTGAGCAGTTGTCATTAGGCATTTGGTTTGTTGATGATTGTATCTGAGAAGAGTTTATGTTTTTTGTTCCCATTGTTGTGAGAGATGCACAGTCTATCAAATGTCATTGTCAGTGAATGCATAAAGTGCGGTCTGGAAAAATTACTCAGACAAGGCTATGATGGCTGCTCCATAATGGCAAGCATCCAAAATGGTGGTCAGGCAAAGATTCGTGAAAAGTATCCAAAAACAGCCTTTATCCACTGTGAATCTCACAGACTAAACCTTGTAGTCAATGATCTGAATGAGACATGATGGACCGAGAAATATAAATCCATTCGTGTGTTTAGTCAGAACTTTGAGAAAATATTTGACTACCTGGCTGATCTTCAGAAGAGCACTGCTGGTGAAACCAGACAAAATGGCACATATGTTACTCAGCGCTTGCTCTTCATGCACGTTTGTGATTTCTCTCTTCATTATTGCAAATCACACATCAGTTCTTGAGCCTGTTGCCCAGATGTTTCAGTCTGTTCAACTTGTATAGTAAAGGTTCAAGAACACATCAACAGACTCACTGAAATATTCAAGGAGCACCACAACCATGCTGAAGAGCACTTTAGGAATGACATTCTCAGTAAGGCAAGATCACTAGCAGATAATCGTGGTATTGAGTTAGTGTTGCCAAGGATTTGCAGTCGACAAACACACCAAGCAAACACAGTAGGCGTGGATTTTGAGAGTTTATTACAGAACAAGTATTTATATTCCCTATTTTGACTCAGTTTCTTCACTGACGTCTTGCTTTTCCAGCAGTAACACTGCTCACTTCAACTTATTTTATCTGCATCCTAAAATGATGCAAAACCTACAACGTGAAGAATTCTGAAAACGAATTGCCGTCAGTAATGAACTATACCATATTGCTACTATATCTGAATGCTCACTTCTTGTCGGATGCATTGGCTTTGAAGTTATAAGACAGCCTAAAGAATCAAATGGGCTACTACTACCTTTGCAGTCAATATCTTGCAGATCTTCTATCAATGATGTTACTGAACAAAAAAACAAAAATAACAGGGTCAGGTATGGGATTAAAAAAAAACATTTTCTGATGCGTTTCAGCTACACCAATGATTAACATGTGCATCATGCTAACCTGGACAACAACAAAATATAAATACATAAAACTATTTGATTTTTGCATTTGTACATGTTTATGCAAGGAAAACTTAATACTGCAGTAAGCACACATCTCAATTGTACAGATTTTCACAGAATGTCCAGATTTTTGTCTCATATTTTTTGTGTGTTCCTCCTAAAATCTGTACTTTTCTGGCAAATAGCTGAGGGTTGAAGTCATTAAATAATGATAAACATTTGAGTTTAAGACTCCACATCCTTCAGAAATGTCATGCTAATGCAAAATCTATTATTCTATCAACTTTCTAAGTTTGTAAGAGCAATATTTAAAATCTGTCCCTACTTGTTCCCCTATCATTTTAGGCTTTGTCCAGATTTTTTGCTCTAAGAGGTTGAGAGTGAGGTATGAATTCTGGATAGGAATATGTGCTTTATGCACAGTCTTCAAGTTTCCCTTAAAATGTCAGTGAACCTCACATGATCTTGTCTATATTCTCCTGATATGACAATCTGGCTAGTGTTTTTTAGTTTTTCCTTTCTTGTCTTACCTTTAGTACAGCTTCAACATTATCTGTACTAAACAAACTGTATGAACAATCATATGTTACTACCTACTATACTTTTAATTATATTTCTAAACCACTATGCTTATGTAAATATCTTCTGCAATCACATATCTGCTATATTTTATAACTATGTACACAATGCTCATGTAAATATCTTATGTATAGTATGTTAGCAATTGTTCTGGAGCTTTTCTCCCTGGGCCTCTGCTGAAAATGGACAGCTTTGTCCAGTTGGACCTCCCTGGTAAACATATGTAAAATAAAAACAAATCTGACCTTTATGTGGATTCAAAAAAAAAAAAAGTAGATCATGTAACAGAAACCAAACAATGGCTCTCTCTGAATTTACTATACTATTCTGTAACTGAGTACACATTGCTTAATGTTAACTGATAAAAAAATTAAATAAAAATACAGTATGACAGGGGAAAAAGATAATGCTTTATGATTTGTAAACTGCTCATAAATTGTCACAATCCTTGAAGTGTATAAAACACCTCCTCCTAACCTTTAGACTCCAGAAAAACAGCTTTTCTCGATACGCAGCAATAAAGAATCCAGCATATAATAAAAATGCATACACACCAGAACATAACAGTTAAACATACTGTGCATGTCTCTCTGCATATCTGTAAATTAGTAGGTCATGTCTTTTTAAATCTGTAGTAAATGTTATGATGTTAAGTTGTCAATCTCGCCTTCATTCTTGCTTGATGGGTTTGGAGCCGATCCTTGGCTCCGACTCGGCACTTTGCTAAGCTCGAGAGTCACTTTTACCAGCTCGAGGCAGCCCCATATCCCATGATGCAAGGCGGTAAGTACCCAGATCTTGTTTGCCGCTTCGCTGATGAGGTCCTCCTTTTGCCAGCTCCTGGTAAGTGTTTAAATTTAAACTGCTATTAGCCCCCTTTCACTTTAAAACTAATTTTTCTTAGAAATCTTTCATTTTTAGTTATTTGTAAGCCCCTTTTTTGACTAAATTTCTCCTTCCTCCTTAATTTTTTTAGTCAGGCCTTCCTTCCCTCCCATCCCCCCTGTCAGGGTGTGTGTGTGTGTGTGTGTGTGTGTGTGTGTGTGTGTGTGTGTGTGTGTGTGTGTGTGTGTGTGTGTGGTTTTTACTGCTTATACTTTAATTTTAATTGTTTGTTTGGGACTGTGTGTGTACTTTTTTTTGTATCCACTATGTCCAAAGAGCAGAGGGTCTCAGGCTTTAAGAAGTGTGACTCGTGCTGTCAGAAGATGTCTCTGACAGACGGTCACACTTCTTGTTTATACTGCCTGGGACCTCTCCACCTGCAGGACTCCTGTGCAATATGTCATTATTTTAGCCAGAGAGTCCTGCAGGAAAGGAGAAACAAACTCATTTTAAGGGGACTCCTTAAACCGGAGGGCTCCCCGGCCAAACCGGCTCCGGGAAAGCCTTCCAAGTCTAAGGCCCAGGCTTCTGTACCAAAGCCTTCGGCCTTGGCTCCTACTTTGTCGGAGTCGAGATCGGCTTCGGCTGGAGCCGATCCGACCTTGGCTAAATCTTCGGCACCGATGGCTATCGGTGCCGATACTTCCATGGTCACTTTGGTGTCGGTTCCGAGTACTGGCTCCGACCACCATGTGGCCCAGGCTTCGGTGTCGGCGCCGACCAGCTCCGACACCGCTATTTTGATGCCTGCATTGGCTCCGGCTGGAGCCGATGCATCTAGATCTTCTCTCGGAGCCGAAAAGTTATCGGCTCCGACTGGATCAGTGGGTTTGTCAGCTCCGATGGTTCCTTCGAGGAAGAGGTCCAGGTCCCCCTCTTTGGAACCGATTCTGTCGGCTGTGGCCTCACCTCTTCTTTCGGAACGGAGCCATCGGAGCCGATCATCTAGGTCGTCCAGGTTATCTGACCATGATTTAGAGAGGGTGGTAAGTAGATTATTAAAATCACAGGCACTGGCCCAGATGCTTCATAGTCCGTCTCAACAGACGACTATTAGTCCACACCCTCTTCAAGTTCCTCCTTCGACTCTACCCCAGAGTTTGGAGTTGGAGTCTACGGGGATAGTTACGGCTATGGCTGAGGGGCAGATACCCCCCCCCTTCTGCACCCTCGGCATCTACTCTTATCTCCTCCTCGAGACCTTCCTTGGAGGGATTCGGTGGTCGGGCTTCCCTGGTCTCCTCCGAGGGGGTGAGTGGCATCGGACCCTTGTCCGACCCCGCTCTTCCCCTTGGAGCTTCGGCCTTGGTGAGTTCGGCTCCAACATCTGCCTCCAGAGCCTTCCCTTTCAGTGGGCCTGGGAGTCCCTGTTTCTTCGGAACGGGTTCTCTCTGGTCTCCCTGGGAGGGGAGCCTTCGAGGTGATGAAGAGTGTGCTGGCCACTGGGCTCAGTCAGCAGTCTATTCCCTTAGCTCCTCCCTCTACAGTGCCTGTCGATACCTCTTCCCACTCTCTTGCTCCCGGACCTAGAGATCCACCGCCTCAGGTTTCCCCACTGGGAAGAACCCCCTCTTCTGAGGATTCTCCTGACCCGTCAGGGGATCCTCCGCGCAAGAGGACTTGTAAGAGGAAACACCTGGACTCCCCTGAGTGTACCACTTCAGATACCGACTTAGATGAGTCGGAGGGGTCCCCAAGATCCCCCTCTGAGGATGTCTCCTTTTCAGACACCCTAGAACTCCTAAAATAGAGGGGAAACTGGCCCTCCATAAATCCCTCCGAGGATGAGTCGGTATACCTAGAGGCGTTTGGATCTCGACCCTCCACCTCCTGGGTGTCTCCGCCTTTCGACCCCCTTATGGAGGTTATTGCTCGGAAGGGTTGGGCTTCTCCTGATTCTGTAGAGCCAGTTCCTAGGAGGCCGTCTAAATTTATTACAGCCCCTTCTGAAAAGCAATTCCTTAGGTGTCCCTGTTGATGCCATGGTGGTGGCGGCCGCCACTAAGAAGGAACTTGCAGATCCTTCCGTACCAGTCCATCCTCCTAATAAGGATTCTAGGACCATGGACAGGTATGGTAAGTGGATGTTCTCCTCAGCGACCTTTGCCATGCGTTCGCTGAACTATTTGTCACTTCACCAGACTCCAAAGGGACATCCTTAAAGAACTAGGTGAAGTAGTGCAGGATCCTACGGCTGCAGGGGCTCAAGAAAAGATTGCTTCTCAGCTAGGAATCCTTAATTCTATAGCTAACTCCTCCATGCGACTGATCTCATATGCAGCAGCTGGAGCGAGTAGAGCCGCGGGTACAGGAGTGGCTCTTAGACGTCAATCCTGGATGCGGCTCTGTAATTTTGCAGATCCCTTTAAGGCGTCCTTCACGAATTCTCCCTTTGATGGGTCAGCATTGTTTGGCCCTCAAGTGAAGGATACATTGACCAGGTGTGAGCAGGACGGCAAGACTCTTTCTGCCGTAGGGGTCCGTTTTTCTACCCCCTCTAGACCTTACCCCAAAGGTCAGAAGGGCGGAAAAATGTGTTTCCATAAATCCCAGGGAGTCACACCAGACGCACGTGGTCAGTTTACCCCTAGAGGCAGAGGGG
The DNA here is from genome assembly GCF_019279795.1 of Protopterus annectens. Lineage (NCBI taxonomy): Eukaryota > Metazoa > Chordata > Ceratodontiformes > Protopteridae > Protopterus > Protopterus annectens. The sequence goes on along the minus strand of NC_056741.1, from coordinate 1,305,642,850 downwards.
GTAATAATAACAGACGCCGCTCTAGAGGCAGAGGGGGTCCACAAAACCAGGGAAGCAGAGAGCCTCTCTCTGACAAGCCCTTCCAGCATCCCTGAGATGTTGCCCGGCTGTCCATCCTTGGAGGCAGTCGGGGGAAGACTATCGCTGTACCCAGAAGCCTGGTGTTCCCTCTCTCAAGACAGATGGGTACAGCCGATCATATCCGAGGGTTACAAGATTCCTTTCGAGGAAAGCCCTTTCACTCACAAAAATTCCCTTCCAGATGTGCCACCCGGTCTAAGGGAAATTGCAAAGTTAGAAGTATCAAAGCTTCTACAAAAAAGGGCCATTCAGCCAGTTACAACAGACCATTCAGAGCCCGGAATCTACTCAAGATTCTTTTTGGTCCCCAAAAAGACGGGAGACTGGAGACCAATATTGGATCTCAGCAGACTCAACAAGTCTGTGAGACAAGATTTCGAATGGTCACACTTCAATCAGTTTTGCCTTTCCTAGACAAGGACAACTGGATGTGCTCAATAGACCTTCAGGACGCGTACTATCACATAAAAATTCACAGACGCTCCAGAAGGTTTCTCCGCTTTCGGCTGGGGTCCAGTCATTTTCAATTCAGAGCCCTGCCCTTTGGTCTCACTACAGCCCCCAGAGTGTTCACCAAATGTATGGCAGTGGTCACGGCTCACCTGAGACATCAAGGATTCCAGGTGTTTCCGTATCTCGACGACTGGCTCCTTTCAGCCACCACCAGGCATCAACTTCTCCAAGCCAGGGATTACACCCTAAATCTCTGCACTCGATTAGGAATTTCGATCAACTACGAAAAATCCTCCTTATTGCCCTGCCAGTCTATTACTTTCATAGGCGCAAACTTAAACACTGTTCGGATGTCAGCAACCCTCACAGACCAAAGAATCTCAGATATCCAAAGTCACGTGCGGATCATCCTTGCCAGCAAAAAGGTGCAAGCCAGAATGGTTCTGAAGGTGTTGGGCCTCATGGCTGCGGCCATTACCCTTCTTCCCTTGGCACGCTTCTACATGCATCTTCTTCAGTGGATGTTGTTCATCCAGTGGTCTTACCAACAACTTCCCATGCGTCACCAAATCCTGGTGACACAAATTTGCAAGAATCATCTATCATGGTGGATTTCTTCTCCCCAGATTCATCAAGGCAGACCCTTTGTATCCCTGGCCCCGGTAGCCACAGTCACTACGGATGCCTCCCTGGTCGGGTGGGGGGGTCATTATCAGGGCCGGATGGTTCATGGGACGTGGCAACCGTTCAAATACCACCTGCACATAAATGTCCTAGAGATGAGAGCAGTGCTTTTAACGTTGCAAGCCCTCAACGACTTTCTTCCCTTGGGAACAATTGCAGTTCACACAGACAACATGTCTGTAGTATGGTATATCAACAAACAGGGCGGAACCAAGTCCTACCCCTTGTGTCGAGAAGCTCTCAGACTTTGGCAATGGGTGATCTCCTCTCATCGGTTTCTGGTAGCAACGCATATCCCTGGGAAAACCAACATTCTAGCGGACAGATTGAGCAGAGCTATTCTCATGCCTCACGAGTGGTCTCTCAAACAATCTATAGTGGAGGAGATTTTTCTAGAATGGGGCCGCCCATGTTGCGATCTTTTTGCTACTCCCCAAAACAGCAAATGCCCAGACTTCTTTTCTCTCTTCCCACTGCCAGGCCATCCCCCCAGAGACGCTCTAACCCAGGATTGGCCCTAGGGACTTCTTTATGCCTTTCCTCCCTTTCCGTTGATTCCACAAGTACTCCAGAAAGCCACCGTTTTGAGAGCCAAAATGATTCTCATTGCCCCTTATTGGCCTCGACAAATTTGGTTTCCGTTCCTCCATCGTCACCTATTGGTGCAGCCGTAGCATCTGGACCCAGTGCCAGACCTTCTGATCCACCAATCGGGTCAGCTGCATCAGTCTATCCCTTCTCTCAACCTCACAGCTTGGTTGCTCCACTTCCTTCCTTAGCCAGGCTTCCTATGATTTCTAATCCTGTTAGGGATATCATAGTGGCTTCCCTTAAATCCTCTACTAGAAGGATTTATTCTAGCAAGTGGAAACGCTTCTCTTGTTGGGCAAAAGCTAAAAATATAGATCCCTTTACTGCCCCTGTTCATGCAGTTTTGGATTTCTTAGCGGAAATCTTCCACTCGGGATCTTCATCTTCCACGGTCAAAGTTCAGTTGGCTGCTATCTCGAACTTTCATGTCGGGTTTGCAGATCACAACATTATGTCCCACAGGCTTTGTAGAGCCTTTCTAAAAGGAATTTTTCTCCTTAAACCTCCAGTCAGGAGTCCTTCTCCTCAATGGGACCTAAATCTAGTGCTGACATCCTTAATTCTTCCTCCCTTCGAGCCAGCTGTTTCATGTTCCCTGAAATTTCTTTCATGGAAAACACTCTTTCTTGTTGCTATTACCTCGGCAAGGAGAGTGTCAGAACTTCATGCTCTCTCTGTTCGTCCCCCTTATTTGGTCTTCCACAAAGACAGGGTATCCTTGAGAACTAATCCAACCTTTTTACCTAAGGTGGCCTCGAAAAATAATTTGAACCAATCTATTGACCTCCCTGTATTTTTCCCTAATTACTCAAACAGATCGGAACAAAAATTACATTATCTTGATGTTCACCGCCAACTCGGGTATTATTTGGACAGAACAAAACAATTCAGGAAATCCGATCAGCTCTTTCTTTCTTATGCTGAACATAAGAAAGGCCTTCCTGTCTCCAAAGTGACCCTATCTAGATGGCTTTCTTCCACCATCTCCGAAATCTATCGACTCAGGGGAAAACAGCTGTGCTCAAAACCAAAAGCGCATTCAACCAGAAGCTTAGCCACTTCCACAGCTTTTCAGGCTAGACTTCCATTAGACACTATTTGTGCAGCAGCCACTTGGGCCACTCCTCATACCTTTGTTTCTCATTACAAATTGGATTTGCCCTCCAGGGATAGAGCCAGTTTTGGCTCTACAGTTCTCAAGAGTCTGTTCCATTTAGCCACCCAGGATAGAGGTGCTAGGGATGCGGTCCCATCAAGCAAGAATGAAGGCAAGATTGACAACTTAACATTGAGAAGTTATGTACCTACCATAACGTTCCATGTTAGTTGTCTTCTCTCGCCTTCTTTCTTGCGACCCTCCCTCCTGCCCCCTGGCCTGGACAGACCCTTTTTCTCCCTATATGGAAGATTGCTTCTTAAGACCAGCTAGTTGTCTGGTCTTCCTTATAGCCCATCCTTTAGGCTTTTTGCCTTTCTTTCCTTCTGGGAAGTTTTTTGTGCTAGGTGTTATTGCCTATACGTAGCAAACGAGATCTGGGTACTTACCGCCTTGCATCATGGGATATGGGGCTGCCTCGAGCTGGTAAAAGTGACTCTCGAGCTTAGCAAAGTGCCGAGTCTGAGCAGAGGATCGGCTCCGAACCCATCAAGCAAGAAAGAAGGCGAGAGAAGACAACTAACATGGAACGTTATGGTAGGTACATAACTTCTCATTCTCCATGACAAAGTTATGTATATAGTTCTTTGCATACTCTCACCTTAGTGAACTGCTTGCAGAAGAAGACAATGTTAATCCATCCTGACGTGACCAGTACAACACTTCATTAAAATATCTATTAATCTACTAAGAAAACAGATTATCCTGACTGCGAACAACACAACAGTTAATTAAAATATGTAATGTTAAGTTGTCTATCTCGCCTTCATTCTTGCTGGATGGGTTCGGAGCCGACCTCGGCCACTCTAAAGCTCGAGAGTTGGTTCCACCGGCTCGAGGCTCCCCTTATATCCCACAATGCTAGGCGAGAGTTACCTCAGATCTCGTTTGCCGCTACAGCTATCGAGGTTGGTTTTCTACCGGTTCTTGGTAAGTGACTTTTTCTTGTGTAATTTAGTCTATCAAAACCCCTTTAATTTTAATATTTTTACTTATTTCCCTTAGTTTAGAGAAATTTTTATCCCCTTCTAAAAAAATACCCTTTTTTTCCCTCCAGAACCTTAGGTTCTTCCCCTGGGCCTACAGGCCTTTTCTCTTCCTAGTGGAGTGTGTGTATTATTTTAAAATCCTAGTTAGTGGTTTTTATTATAATTTAAACTTGACAGGGTGTAATTAGTGTGTTTGTGTGTGTGTTTGTTACACCTGTTAAAAAATGTCTAAGGAAGCAAAGGTCTCCGGATTCAAGAAGTGTGATGCGTGCTGTCAGAAAATGTCTCTGACAGACGCTCACACTTCTTGTGTCTACTGTCTGGGGCCTTTGCACCTGCAGGACTCCTGTGCTGTGTGCCATGGCTTCAGCCCCAGGGTCCTGCAGGAAAGAAAAAATTGATATTAAGAGGCTTACTCAAGCCAGAGGATTCCCTATCTGTTTCAACAGGGAAGGCCCTCTAAGGCATCTAGGTCTTCGGCTCCGACAACTGAGCCGAGACCTAAGGTTTCTCAACCTCTGCCTTCATCGGCTCCGGCTGGAGCCGATAAGTCTCAGTCCACAGTTTCTGTGGCTCCTCGGCTCGGCCAGAGCCGAGGTAGTAGAGTTCCGTGTCGGCTCCGACCAGACCTTCGGAGCCGACAACTAGGAAGAGGTCCAGGTCACCATCTCTTGGCTCCGTTCATTCGGCTCCAGGATCTCCCCTGCTGTCTGAACGGAGCCAAAGATCTCACTCCTTTAGGTCATCGAGGCTGTCGGATCATGACCTTCAGAGGGTAGTGAGTCGACTTCTTAAGTCCGAGGCACTGGCCCAGATGCTTCAGAGCCCGACTCATCAGTCGATGCCTGCCCGGTCCATCAACATATTCCTCCTTGACTCTCTTGAGCTCGGGCGGTCGTCGGAACCAAGACTGTGATAGCGTCGGAGCCGATACAATTGTCTTCGGCTCCGTCGGCTCCGTTTTCTTCCTTGGAAGAATCTCGGCCGGACTTCCCTCGTCGGCTCGAGGGTGAGTGGCATCGGACCCTTGTCCGACCCCTCTCCCTCTCGGTGCTTCAGCGCTGGTGAGTTCGGCTCCGACATCGACCTCGAGCCATCACTGTCGGTGCCGAGGGGTTCTTAGCTTCGGGCGGGGACCTCTGGCTCTGCCTGACAGGGGTGCATTCGAGGTCATGCGGAGTGTGTTAGAGCCTGGCTCTACTCCACAGTCGGCTCCGTCCGCCCTCCCTCTACAGTGCCTCAGGTTAAGTCGACTCACTCCCTCATCCCGGACCGCAGAGAGCCAGCTCCTCAGGAACCCCTGTGGGATTTCATCCTCTTCGAGGCCTCTCCTGATTTGGCAGAAGAGCCCCTCGGAAGAGGAAGTGTAAGAGGAAACACATTGACTCACCTGAGTCCATCACGTCAGACACAGATTTGGATGATTCTGAGGGTTCCCCGTTCCCCTTCTGAAGATGTCTCATTTGCAGACATTCTGGAGATCCTGAAACAGAGGGAAATTGGCCAGCCCTCAACCCCTCGGAGGACGAATCTGTGTATCTTGAGGCGTTGGCTCTCGTCCTTCCACCTCCTGGGTGTCCCCCTTTGACCCCTCATGCAGGTGGTTGCTAAGAAGGCATGGACGGCTCCTGATTCAGTGGACCCCACTCCCAGGAGACCCTCCAAGTTCATAATGGCACCAGCAGACAAACAGTTCTTAACAAAAGGAGTTTCTGTGGATGCTATGGTGGTAGCTGCTGCCACTAAGAAGGAGCTAGCTGATCCTTCAGTACCTGTCCATCCACCTAACAAGGAATCTAGGTCCATGGACAGGTACGGGAAGCGGATGTTCTCATCAGCGACATTTACCATGCGTTCGCTGAACTACCTGTGCCATTTTACTCGTCTTCAAAGGGACTTGATCAAGGAAGCGAGTGAAATGTTAAGGACCCTACAGCTGCGGGTTTCCAAGATAAGATGAACACGCAGCTGGCTACCGTTAACTCCATAACCAACTCCTGCATGCGCCTTCTTTCTTACGGCTGATGGAGCGAGCAGAGCGCAGGGACAGGTGTGGCCTTACGTAGGCATGCCTGGATGCGGCTATGCAATTTTACGGACCCCTTCAAGGCGTCTTTCACTAACTCCCGTTTGATGGATCATCCCTCTTTGGTCCTCAAGTGAAAGAAACCTTGACTAGGTGCGAAACTGATGGCAAGACCCTTTCTGCCGTCGGAGTCCGTTTTCTCGCCTTCTAGGCCTTACCCCAAAGGCCAGAAGGGTGGAAAGATGTGGTTCCGTAAACAATCTCAAGGGACTTAGCCTGGCGCACAGAGTCGTTTCCTGCCAGAGGCAGAGGCGGAATAACAATGGTAGACGCCCTAGGGGCAGGGGGTCCAGAACCAGGGCAATCGGGAAGCCTTCCCTGACAAGCCCTTTCAGCATCCCTGAGGTGTTGCCCGACTGCCCATCTTCGAGGCAGTCGGGGAAGATTGTCACTGTACCCAGAAGCCTGGCTATCCCTGACTCAAGACAAATGGGTACAGTCCATCATTTCGAAGGCTATTCTATCCCCTTTCTTCGCATTCCAAATCAGTCAAAAATCCCTTCCAGATGTTCCACCGCTCAAGGGGTTCTAGCGGTTTTCGAGGTTTCAAATCTGCTTGCAAGAAGAGCAATTCAGCCAGTTCCAGCAGACCAGCAAGGATCCGGAATCTACTCAAGGTTCTTTTTAGTTCCAAAGAAAACAGGGGACTGGAGACCAATTTTGGATCTCAGTGTCTTGAACAGATCAGTCAAGAAAACAAGATTTCGGATGGTCACGCTGCAATCCATCCTTCCGCTTTTGGGCAAAGGAAACTGGATGTGCTCTATAGACCTTCAGGATGCGTACTATCACATAAAAATGAACAGACGCTCCAGAAGATTCCTCCACTTCAGGCTGGGAACCAGTCATTTTCAGTTCAGGGCCCTGCCCTTTGGTCTCACCACTGCCCCGGTGTTTACCAAATGCATGGCAGTGGTAGCTTCTCACCTGAGACGACAAGGATTCCAGGTGTTTCCATATTTGGACGACTGGCTCCTCACAGCTCCCACCAAGCATCTCCTTCTGATGGCCAGGGATTACACTTTTCGCGTTTGTCAAAAGCTGGGTATTTCAATAAATTGCGAAAAGTCTGTTTTGTCGCCTTGTGGTCGAACTATTACCTACATAGGCGCAAATCTAGATACAGTAAACATGTCTGCGAGACTAACACATCAGAGAATAACAGACATTCACAAACTGGTATCACTCCTTTTCAACAACAACAGAATCAAAGCCAGGTTAGTTCTGAAAGTGTTGGGAATTATGGCAGCGCCATACCTCTGCTTCCATTAGCCAGATTCCACATGCGGATCCTTCAATGGATGCTCTTTACTCAATGGTCATACCAGCAACTTCCAATGTCTCACACCATTATGATCACGCAAGCGTGCAAAAATCATCTCATGTGGTGGATGTCTTCCCCTCAGCTCTTGTTGGGAAGACCCTTTGTTCCACCTCCTCCGGTTGCTACTCTGACAACGGATGCCTCCCTGATCGGGTGGGGCCATTATCAGGGCAGGACGGTCCAGGGCACATGGCAACCAAACGAATGCCACTTGCACATAAATGTTCTGGAGATGAGAGCAGTGCTTTTAGCGTTGCAAGCCCTTCAAGACTCTCTTCCCTTGGGAACGATTGCAATCCAAACAGACAATATGTCTGTAGTGTGGTACATCAACAAACAAGGCGGAACCAGGTCATACCCCTGTGTCGAGAAGCACTCAGACTGTGGCAATGGGCGATTTCTTCTCAGCGGTTTCTGATAGCAACGCACATCCCGGAAAGTCCAATCAAATTGCGGACAAGTTGAGCAGAGCTATACTCATGCCTCACGAGTGGTCTCTGAAAGACTCTGTAGTGAGAGAAATTTTTCTCAAGTGGGGTCAGCCTTGCTGCGATCTTTTTGCTACTCCCCAAAACAGCAAGTGCAAAGAATATTTCACTCTATTCCCTTTACCAGGCCAACCCAGCAGAGACGCTCTAGTCCAAGTTTGGCCCCGGGGACTTCTGTATGCATTTCCTCCCTTCCCACTAATCTCTCAAGTGATACAGAAAGCTATCGCTCAGAAGGCTTCATTGATCCTCATTGCTCCTTACTGGCCTCGACAAGTGTGGTTCCCTTTTCTACATCGTTTTCTTTTGGAGCGACCGTGGAATCTGGACCTAGTTCCAGATCTTTTGATCCATCAGTCGGGTCAGTTTCATCGCTCCCTCCCCTCTCTGAACCTCACTGCTTGGTTCCTCCAGTTCCAACCTTAGCCAGGCTTCCTCAATTATCTCACTCTGTTAGAGATATTTTGATAGCTTCCCATAAATCTTCCACTCAGAAGATTTATTTGAGTAAGTGGAAACGCTTCACATATTGGGCTCAAGGAAAGGACATAGATCCTTTCACTGCTTCCATCCAATTAGTCCTTGATTTTCTAGCTGAACTCTTCCATGCAGGTTCATCTCCCTCTACACTTAAAGTTCAATTGGCAGCTATTTCTAACTTTCATGTGGGTATTTCTGAATCTGCCTTAATGTCCCACAAGCTTTGCAAAGCCTTTTTGAAAGGAGTTTTTCTTCTCAGACCTCCTATAAGAAATCCTCCTTCTCCTTGGGACCTAAATTTAGTTCTTGCTTCTTTGATTCTCCCCCCTTTCGAACCTGCAGTCTCCTGTTCTTTAAAATTATTATCATGGAAGACTCTTTTTCTGGTAGCTATTACATCAGCTAGAAGAGTTTCAGAGCTTCAAGCACTCAGCTGTCGTCCTCCTTATCTTTTGTTTCATAAGGACAGAGTATCTTTACGAACTAACCCGTCCTTTTTGCCTAAGGTGGTCTCGACGTCAAATCTAAATCAAAGCATTGATATACCTGTTTTTTTTTTCCAGAATACTCCAATAGGTCTGAACAAAAATTACACTGCCTGGATGTTCACCGTCAATTGAGGTACTACTTGGATAGAACAAAACAGTTCAGAAAATCTGATCAGCTGTTTGTCTCCTATGCGGAAAGCAGAAAGGGACTTTCAGTTTCAAAGGTATCATTATCCAGATGGCTAACATCTTTGATTTCCCTTGTATATGAAATTAGACATCAAAAGCTGGCTGATAAACCTAAGGCCCATTCCACCAGAGCTTTGGCTACTTCTTTAGCCTTCCAAGACAGACTGCCTATTGACACCATTTGTGCAGCGGCTACTTGGGCTACTCCTCACACTTTCATTTCTCATTATAAGTTGGATTTAGCTTCTAGGCATAGAGCTAACTTTGGTTCCACTGTTCTCAGGAGTCTGTTCCGTTAGGCCACCCGGGACAAGGTGCTAGGGGACGGTCCCATCCAGCAAGAATGAAGGCGAGATAGACAACTTAACATATAGAAGTTATGTTCTTACCATAACGTTCCATGTTAGTTGTCTTCTTCTCGCCTTCTTCTTCCCCACCTCCTTCCCCCTGGCCTGGACAGACCTAGAGGAGTTGTGATTGTGACCTCTCTTTCTACCACCTCTTTCTTAGACATATGCATTTATGCATATTTCCTGGTTCAGGATGTAGGTCACCCTTCTTTCTTCCTGTTAGAGGTGGACTCTGTTTACAGTTATACTGTTACTATTATAAGCTGGGGTTAGCTTACAAACGAGATCTGAGGTAACTCTCGCCTAGCATTGTGGGATATAAGGGGAGCCTCGAGCCGGTGGAACCAACTCTCGAGCTTTAGAGTGGCCGAGTTGGAGCCGAGGTCGGCTCCGAACCCATCCAGCAAGAAGAAGGCGAGAAGAAGACAACTAACATGGAACGTTATGGTAAGAACATAACTTCTATTTAATCTACTAAGAAAACAGATTTCTGCCTCAAAGTAAGAAGTAATTAAAAACAGTTAACAACAACTCTCCACTTTGGTCTGACACCCTGTAATTTGTAATGCTAGCCACTCTCAAAAAAATATATGTTTGGGACTTCCTTATCAATTAAGGTAGAATGAAATCACCAGCAAAAATCATCACTTCTTGAAGATATGACAATACAAACAGCACAACATAATTATATTGATAAGTACTGCAAAATATTTTATTTGCCATTTCCTATTTAACCAACTGCATATGGGGAGAAGTTGGAACACAAAGGTGAAGCAATCAATACCTTTATTTGGCCAAGATGGATTTTACAATGCACCTACAGGAGTTTCACCTTCAACAGGGTCAGGCAACAGCTACTAAATAAACAAAACCCTACGTTTAATAAAATAAACATATCTAATTAGTCGTCACATTTCATATTTTGAAAGTTTACTATTCCAAATACTAACCCATCTCTAAACTTGAGTGCAGCGTTGTATTCTAAGAAAAAATATATAAAAAATATTTATTCAGAAAGAGTAACAACCTGTAAAACTTAACCAGCAGCCAATGTCTTGTCACATCAGGACAAAGTCCAATAAAAAGTGTTCCAAATTTCAAACCAAATTATTTATATGTAGCACAATTGAAGTTATGGAAACTCCCAATCCCACAGTGTCTGAAAACTTACATACTTTAAATAAAAAATACTAGTAACTACATGTAAACATTTGAAATATGCACAGATAGAAAACAGTAGCACAACTCAATGTGGTGCAGGCTTGTATTTCAGCAGACCGCAAAAAGTTCAGGTGTACATCAAAACACTCCAGCTGAAACTAATTGTTAACAGTTGTGGCACAGTTCTCCAACAAGGGGTGGGCCTTGGGAGCAGAGCAGAAGTACTACATACTACTACAGAAATAACGGGTGACGTCTGACAGGCCAAAATTAAATCAGACTCTAGCAGTTATACCTTCAGTAAGGCCACCTCCAGGCAGGCACTAGTTAACATGGATGCCAATACCACTCTACCCCTAATGGCCGATAGCAGCCCCATAAAAAAAGTAAAACTGACAGTTTCGTTCCCTCGCAACATGCACCAAAAATGTGCAACAGGCAACTAGGACACAACTATGTTCTAGTTTCAATTGTTAAAACATATACATTTGCACAATTACAATAGTTTACATACATTTCTATTCTAAGTTGGCAGGGCATGCTGTGGTTACATTTTAGCTCAGTACTTTACACCTTTACACACACTTCTGTATGAATCATATCAATATTCACAAATGACAGAATTATTTACAAAATTCCAGATGTCTGGGCTGTCAGTATTTCCTTTTGTGACAGCATATTTTCCTCTTTCTCCAATTTTATGCAAACCTCAGATTATGCATCTGAATCCTATATAGAATAAATCTGTGCAGCAGAAGATAGTGTTTGAGACAAACATCCCATCAAACAATAAGAATTCAAGGACAGATTGTTATCAAACCTGGTTTAATCACTAGCTTTGAACATAGTCCTTGATCACCCTGTCCTAATTTTTCATTAAGACACTATGCCATCATGCAACTGTAACTACTGCTTGTGACATCCAGACCAGTGTCCTACTTGTTACCAAGTCAATGTTTGCCAGGTATATGACAGGGCCAGAACTGTACATATCTAGTTTTGCATTGAATCTCCTGTTTATAATGACCGAAACAGACTGAATTTGCAAGATTGGCTTTGTCTGAATGATGTCCTTTATATCCTCAGTGGACAGAACTAATCCTTTTACCAAACACCTTCCCCTTCAGTTTTACCCAACTGCAGATATTAAGTTGCACAGTATAAACTTGCTGAGAACTTACACTTTATGAAGTTTAATTTCAGTGTCATTTTCCAATCAGAAGGACTGCAAAGGTTCATCAGTTATGATAGAGCCACAATTAATCCCAACAGAACTGCTAAGACTGTATATTGCAAGGAAACACCATTTTGTCTCCTTCATGCTATTCAGTACAGTTTTCTGTTACTTCTCAGTCTGTCTATACATTCCTATCAAACTTGATGTCGCTTCCACTCAAAGACTGTTATTTACTTCAGTTTTTTCATGAATGCATTATAAGTGTATACATTTAATTTTCCCATTTGCTGGCTACTTTCTCTTCTTTTTATTCCAAACAAGACTGAAGTATACTCGATGATTTATCCAAACAAAATCTGCTCGTCTGCTGAATAACGTATTTCCTTTACTAATATAGTTTCAGCATGTCACACCATCAGCATCTATCACTTGCCCAACAACTATAATACAATGTACAAATCTTATGAAGGCACAATGTATGCATTGCCTTGCTTACACGACATACAGTTACTTACAAAGTCATATCAATAAAAAAGTAGTAGACTGGAGAAAGATGTTTGTTTAGCTTAAGATATGAGGAATAACATTCATATCTTTACTGTAATGTCTAAATTTCAACACAATACTATCTACTTGCAAACAGCAACCTACGGTTTTACAGAAAAGAGGAAAATCCCAGGATGCAAAAAACTCCATTACCAGCCTCAGTAAGAAGCGGAGATCCCTCATAAAATCCTCCAAAGCTAGTTATGAAAATAAAATCGCCAAATATTCCAAAGACAACCACAAGGCATTTTATAACTATGTCAAGAATCTAAATGGCAATGTTCAGATCTGCACTGAGCTACAACAGAATGGCATTAAATATACTGATCTCAAGGATATTGCAAATATCCTGGCAGATCAAATCAGTGCCAATTTCACCCCCCTCTCACCCTTTAAACGACCCAACTCAATACTGGAAGATTGCCAAAGTCTGGTAATAACGGCCACACAGGTAAAAAATGCACTCTCCAAAGCTAAGAATACAGCATCCATGGGACCAGATGACATCCCGGGCTGTGTATTACATGAACTACAAAATGAACTGGCACCTCACCTAAGTGTCATGTTTAATCATAGTCTCACCTCAGGCTTCGTGCCCACTGAGTGGTGCACAGCTACAGTTATCCCACTCCACAAGGGGGGATCCACTTTGGATCCCAGGGAACTACCACCCCATCAGTCTGACGAGCCTGATCTGCAAGGCCATGGAACATATTATCATGGAACCTATGAACAAACACATTGGCAACCTTCAAACACTGGACCACCCAGTTTGGGTTTGTGAAGGGCCGATCTTGTCTCCTGAACCTGATTGACTTCTTTGAATCGGTCTCCAGAGCCATGGACGAGGGTAAGGCGTATCTGGATCTCGCCAACGCTTATGACACCATCCCCCACTCTGGAATCATAGCTAGACTTACTAAGCTGGGCATTAATCCCTATGTCACTCGATGAGTTGCCACCTGGCTTACTGACAGAACCCGGAATGTAAAAGGAGCCTACTCCAAATCCAGCTCCAGACAAGTGACAAGTGGAGTACCTCAGGGTTCAGTCCTGGGACTGCTCTTATTTGGCATGTACTTCTCTGAAGTACAGGCCAACACTAAGGGACTCTGGCTAACAAAGTTCCCAGATGACTACAAACTAGGAGCCATTACTGAATCCCCAAATTATGTGGATACTCTACAAAAGGGCCTTACAGAAACAGATGCTTGGTGCCAGAGCCGTGGGCTCAAGCTCAATGCCAAGAAATGTATGGTTATCCACTTTGAGAAAAAGCATGTACCTGTGAATTATCACATATGTGGTAGTACACTAAACACCGAAAGTGTGATAAGAGACTTAGGGACACAGGTGGACAGTGGTCTCACCTTCAATAACCACATCACCACAACAGTCAGGAAATCCTTTTATGTGGCACACCTCATCACTAAGCTTTTCATCCAGAAAAATGGAGGCCATTGTCCCACTGTACTCATCCCTCATTAGACCCATTATGTACCTCTCAAGACATCTGCAACAACTGGAAAGGCTGCAGAAATACCTCACTAAAAGAATCACAGGCCTAAAGCAGATGCCCTATGCTGACCACCTTAAAAAATCCAGCTATACTCTGTCACATATCATCTACTCAAAGACCATCTCTGCTTAGCCTACAAGGCCATGTCAAACCCCGAGCTGTTGGACATGCTGCACTTCAAGAAATCCCAATCCCTCAGAGCCACACGCTCCAGGGATCTAAACTGTGTCATCACAATAAACAAAACATGCTGGAGGGATAGATTCCTGACCCAGAGACTCCCCAGACTCTGGAATAGACTGCCCATACATGTCCAGCACAGCGCCTCTTTGGCCGTCTTCAAAAGGAACCTTGATGATTGGATGGGAGAAAGGAAATTCACCTCTGGGATCACGTCAGTCACCCTGCTAGACAGGGGTCCAGGGAAGTAAATAGTGTGGAAAGAAATAGCCAGGGAATTGTTATGGCTAGTCTTGTACAGGTCCTAGGGCCGATAGCCTAGTACCAACCTATGAACTTATGTAATGTAAAATGATTCTGTTCAATGTTGTGGCAGAAAATGGACCTCTGTGGACCACTCCTACAAACAAATACACAATGCATGAACCGCACACTTAAAACCATGCAAACTACATCTGAAAGGCTTTCAGATAGAAAATGAATGACTGGATGGATAAGATATAAACCTGCCAAGTTCCAAATGGAAAGAAGAACGCTAGAAATGAATGCATATTTCAGGAAAAATGTTGAAGTACAAGAAAAGGTTATGTCATAAGGCTGGCATGCAGGAAGATGAGAGTAATGCTAAGAATTTTTGTTTTTAAAAAAAGTGTTTGCCATGGAAAGATTCTCAGAAGCGTCGCAATGGGAGCAAAACCAGTGTAGCATCCATATATGTATGGGCTAGACAGAAGAGTACCAAGAGTGTGCAGCTGCAACTGCTGCAAGTTGAACAGGCTGTTGAAATGCAGAAGTAAAACAAAGGAAGAGCACTTAAGTGGATATTATTTACTTATCTGCTGACAGCTCTGTTTCTAAACACAGCTTAGTTAGTATATGCGGCACAGAAACAGGTAAGCAGCCATGTAAAATACTGTCAGTACACTCTGTTTGCAATGTGGTGTTGTAATGTAGGGGTTACTCTCCAAAGTGGCAAGCAGTAGCTTGCTCCAGTATCTGTGACTGTAATGGCTAACAGTGAATCCCCCCATTCTGTCCCAGCTGTTAACGAGCTGTCATTCTCAGTGTGCAATCAGAAATCAGAGCAAATGTAAGATTCTAAAGGGCATCTTTCCAGTGCTAGTACTAAGCTGACCAACAGCAAAATCTAAAAACAAGGTACGTCAAACCTCAACAGAATAGCCCATCTTTCTTGGTGGGAATATCCGGGATAAAATGTATAAATATACCTGCAGCAGAGCTAGTCACCTGGTGATGTGAACATTAACTGTAGGTGATGGTCACTGTTGACATGATACCCCAACCCCATATACAAAAAATACATTTATATATATATATATATATATATATATATATATACATATATATATATATTACACATGCATATACAAAACACACCCCTGTTACAATGCCAGGATGTTACAATATAAAAAAATGAGACCACAATAAATCGTTTCAAAGCTTTTCCCACCTTTAATGTGACCTATAACCTGTACAATTCAATTGCAAAAACAAACAAATCTATTAAGGGAAAAACTAAAAAAATGTACAATAAGCTGGTTGTATAAGTGTGCACATCCTTAAACTAATACTTAGTTGTTGTGCTGCGGTCAGAAAACATGCTACTTAAAATCTCATCTATTAAATATTGGGGTCAGGTAAGGGGGGGCAATAGTTGAACTTAATTGGCAGGAAGCAAAAAGGGTCTACAATTTAAGGGAAAGCTGGATATTGAACTATGAGGGCTTAATATTTGCTGAAAAGCATATTTACCTGGTGAATACTGCCTATAAATCTAATTAAGTAGATGTGTATAATCAGTCTAGAAGTGGAACTCACACTCCAAACAAGTTTATAAGTGACTTATATAGGTGTCTGGACCAAACAAATAAGAAAGCAATAAGAAATAGATAAGAAACAGGGAAGGAGTTAGGGGTTAACATGACTGAATAATTCTGGACGAGGGTTTGTACTTCAACTAGATTTGTCACTAAAAGAAGACTCAGGAAATTCACCTGGAAGTATCTACATAAATATTTTATGCACCAGGTCAAATTCAACATATGTACCCCATGAATAATGGATAGTGACAAAGATGTAATTCAGAGGAGAGGGGTTCTTGGCAGTATTTTTTAGGGTTATTGAGACCTGGAATTTTTCATGGGGCAGGAGAAGGAAATAGTAACAAAGATAATGTTGAGATATACATATTTAAAAAAGCAGTTTTTACTTGGTACAGATCTTGAATTAGAATTGACATGTTCTCATGGTTCTTAGGTATTCCTCATAACAGTAGCAAAGAATGCCGTAACAAAATAAACAAATTTAAAAAAAAAAAAAGGAAAAAGAAGGAACACCCTGAAATCTGGTTGATAAAAAAGTGATTGCAGGAACTTACACCGCAGAAAAGAAGGGTTTAAAAGAGACAATTTTTATTTTAAATGTATAAGGAAATAGAGGTGATGGATTCAGAAAGATATTCAGTGATGTAAAATACAATGGAGTGAGGATATGCGGAAATCCTAAGTCTAGGCAGTGGAAAAAGCTAGGTGCAAAGTAGTAGGTATGTTGGCCTGTCAAGTACCTGCTATCAGAATACAAGAAATAGTGAAGTTGCCATCCATATCTAATATGATGCTGATAATAGGTCAGCATTATTTTGATTTATATAACTGCTGTTTTTTGTACATACCAGTTTGTGAAAAGTAATAAATTGTTCAGAATTGACTGGTGCTCCACACTGACAAACAAAATAAATTAAGAAAAATAGTTTTCATCATAAAAAAATCTTATATACATTGAGGGGAGAATCATAAAACAAACCCAGTCAAAAATGCAACATAATGTTTCATCAGTGCACATAAACTCTACACAATTCATTTCACTGTAGTTTTATTTTAGCACACTTCTAATACTCTTTTCCAAAACTGACCAGAAAACAACCAGCACTTAAAAGTATTTTCTCTTTCCATCATCTTTAACATACAGAATTAAACCCACTATTTTTGCCATGGAAAAATGACCCTCAGCCTCAGTATGTAAACACATAACACTCACACACCTACCTCTCAGTCTCACTTCGTTCCAGCAATCTGAACGTCCTCTGGAATTCAAATTCCCAGCAGGCGCGAAAGACAAAGCCGTAAACCATGTCGCACAGATAAAACAGGTGTTTGTGACCTGTTTTCGTCTTCTGTGTCTGTGCGACTGGACGAGAAGCAAAGGGCGTTCTTAAAGAGGAACGCCCTTTAAAAAAAACTTTTTTTTAAAATTAAAATACGTTTAAAATACTTTTTTTTTTTAAATTAAAATATAATGAATTTCTCGGTCAGCCGTTTCCAGGGGGGTGCAAGTGCACCCCCTTGCACCTGCCTGCGGGCACCCTTGGATGGGTTGCAAACTGGCTCAAGGACAGAACCCACATGGTTAGAATTACTGGAGCCATGTCAGACTCCAAACCAGTTACAAGTGGCGTCCCACAAGGCTCAGTCCTGGGGCCTCTCTTGTTTGGTATATATTTCTCGGAGGTACAGGCCAACACGGAAGGACTGTGGCTGACCAAATTCGCAGATGACTGCAAACTGGGCGCCATAATCGACTCTCCAGCTGACACAAGCATCCTCCAAAAGGGCCTCATAGAAACAGACAACTGGTGCCAGAGCCATGGCCTCAAGCTAAACGCCAAAAAGTGTATAGTCATCCCCTTTGGCAAAAACAAAGTGCCTACAAATTACCACATAGGTGGTAATCCATTAAGTACAGAAGAAGTAATTAGGGACCTGGGGACCCAAGTTGATAGCAATCTCTCATTTGACAACCACGTGGCCAAAGTGGTTAGAAAAACATTTTATATAGCTCACCTAATCATGAAGGGATTCACATTTAGATTAGGGGAGGTCATCGTGCCTCTTTACTCATCCCTCATCAGGCCCATAATCGAGTACAATGCCCCTTTTGGGATGTACCTTACCAAACACCTGCAGCAACTGGAAAGACCCCAAAAGTACCTCACCAAGAGGATCAAAGGGCTCAAACAGATGCCATATGCTGCCCGGTTAAAGAAACTCCAGCTCTACTCCGTGGCATGCCGCCTGCTCAGAGGTGACCTGTGCCTGACGTATAATGCCATGTCCAACCCGGAATTAAGGGACATGCTGCACCTCAAAAAATCCAAATCCCATCGAGCTACAGGCTCAAGAGACTTGAACCTCAGCACTGAAATAAATAGGACATGCTGGAGGGACAAGATTCATAACCCAGAGGCTCCCTTCACTCTGGAATAAAATCCCAGTCCAGGTTAGGCAGAGTCCCTCACTGACTCTCTTCAAGAGGAATCTTGATGAGTGGATGGGAGATCGTAGGTTTACCCCGGGTATCACTTCTGTGTCACTGTTTAGAGGCACAGTATACTAACCTCAAAAAAGGGCATAGCAAAATTAATTTAAAATGGGTGGCGAAAGCCAAACACACTCTGGCTAGGCTTATAAATGCCCTAGGGCAGATAGCCTAGTATGAACCTATGAATGTTTTCCTAACTGCATTGGATATGTGCACTCTGTTGCGATCATTCCTAATGACTTTGGTATAGATTCCATTAATCCTATTTAAATAGATTTTGTGATTTTACACATGGACGCGTTGTTGGAACTGATTTTAAAATATATTTGTTTTTGATGAGTTTTATTGGCAGAAGCAGGGTGTTGCCATGGGCACACCCTTTGCGAACAGGTTTGCCAACTTAGTGTTGGATAACTGGGAGACAGATGTTTTTTCTGACCATGTTTTTAGACATCATTTAATTTATTATAAACGCTTTGTTAACCATGTCTTTATTTTGTGGGATGGGACATTGGATTCTCTTCATGATTTTGTTACCTTCTTAGAGAATAGTAGTTCTTGTTTAAAGTTTACTATGTAGTATTCCTCCAGGAGTATTTATTTTTTAGATACTACAATGTTTTTTGGTGAGAATGGCCACATTGATTCTCTAATGTTTAGGAAAGCTTGTAGGAAGAAAGGCCTCCTACACAGGAGTAGTATGCATCCTTCACTTATTTTTAATAATGTTATGAAAGGGCAGTTTCTTCGTGTTTCAAGACTTCATACTGAAGAGAGTGACTACTTGTTGGCTTCTGATGCTTTAACATGAGATTTTACCATAAGGAGGTGTAAACGTTGTGATGTGAGACGGATTTCATCTGAAGTACAAGGTGTTAGATCCACTACAGACAGACCTTATTTGCAGAGATGGAATGATCTTTTACCTAGATAGCTGAACTCTCGACTTAGTTGTGTTTTTTCTTTGACTTATAGCAGCAGTGTTCATGCCATTTGGGATGTTAAAAGGAAGTGGCCCTTTCTTCTATCGGATGATAGGGTCAGAAGGGTAGTGGGGTTAGTTTTATTTTCAGAAATAAACTATCTCTTAAGAGACAACTTTGCTATAAACCTCTCAAAAGAGGACCAAATGTATCTGATAAGACTGGGCACTTTTCCTTGTAGGTCTTGCAAAGCCTGTGATTTTATGTCGTGTACTAATGTTTTTACACATAAAACTTCAAAGTTTTACCTTTAGTTTTTATTCAGATTGTAAATCTATTAATCTTGTGTATTTGGCTAGCTGTAATAGCTGCCAAGCATTTTATACAGGTAAAAATAATAGTTGAAAGAACGTGTACGCCAACATTTAGGTGTTATTAGAAGGTAGAACATCATAAATGCGTTGTACAAACATATTAGTTTTAATGTAGGGCATTCTTTTATCTTCACAGTATTAGAAATACTTAAGTGTGATGTTTAGAGGTGGGGACATCTTCAACAAAAAGGAATTAGCTGAGATGGGATGGATAGCTAGCCTGCAAGCACATAGATCTACAGGGCTGAATGCCAATATACCTTTAAAACTGGCCTTGAAGGCTTGTCCATTACATAACTAAGTTTCTGTGCTTTGATTGGTTATTTAAATCTCTGTTTTTTGTATGTTTAGGATCTGATGATGCACCTTGTGTGAAAGTTCTTATCCATTTCTTTGGTCATTTTTGTTTTCTATTACATTTCTTTGTTTTATGACTTCAGCCTTGTTGGTCGGACTGTTTGTTTGCTTTTATTTTACTTTGGTTGTTACAGACCACCCTTTAGTCGTTTGCCATACCATATTCTTGTTGTTTTAAAGACAAACTGAACAGTATCTTTAGAGAAAACTTCAGAAGTACAGGGAACAATGGCCAACTTAGACTACCCACAGTTGTAAACAACCAGCTGTATCCGCAATGCCATAAACAGACAAGTCCAGAGCCATAAACAAATACAAAGTGTCTCACTGTACCACTGATAAGACAGTCTACTACAAAGCTGAATATTATTAGATTTGACTCAAGCAGACAAACACAACTTGTTAACCATGTACTATGCTAGTCCATCTCACTCTAACATGAGTTGTGGCCGGATATTTGTATTTTGACTATAACATAAGTTTAGTCCCTCCACATACTTTTCAAAATGTTGTCCATCAGAATTAACAAACATGTACTGCTTATAATTTTCACAAAAAGTACCATCATATTCACTACTTTTCAATTAAAGCAAAACACAAAAATAACCACCAGGTGGCACAGAAAATGAACACATTGGCCATGACTTGGTGAGAACAAAATTTATACTTTTTTTACTTCTTGAATGTGCCTGCTCTGTCTGTATCATGAGCCTAGCTAGCTGGTGACCACTTATGTTATACTGCATAGATGGAAATTATAAAAAAGTCCAATCCACAATTCCATGAACCCTGTAGACTACAAAACACCCTCAGACCTCCTGTGAAGAATTCGTTGGAACTCTTTCTCCATGCTGCATACTTCCTGAAACGAATGTTCTCTCTCTGCTCAAAAAATTAACGAAAAGGTTTCCTCCTAGATTTTCATCAAGCACGCAAAGGCAGAATCCGCAATCTTCTTCAAGGCTTCCTTCTCTTTTTGTTGTAGTAGTCATATAGTCATCCTTCCCGTGCTGCTAGTTAAAAAACGAACAACCAAACTCTCCATCTGCCCTGCTTTAATATGCAGACTGTGTAGACCCAGTTGAAGAAATGAAAACATATTGGGTCCACTTCTAGAAGTTAAGCAGACGCAGTAAAAGAAGCTAGACAGTGTGCAACATAGAGGCAACAAAGCAACGCTCTAATTGGTTGAGACATCTGCGGCCTGCACAGAGGTCACTTTACTGCAGATCTCTGGTGCGCAAGCATCCAAATCAGGCATTCGGGGAATTAAGCTTGTTTAATCTTAAAAACTGGTGCTCCTTCTAAATTTATGACTTTTGAGAGCTGTGGCAGACATCCGATGAGATTGTTTCCTTGGAAAACTAAATGTGTCCCACAATACACTGTGATAGCACAGTCTGTGAGACTGTCATCCTACGCTATGTTGCCAGGCTACAGTTCCATTCACCTTGAATGGAAGACCTCAAAAAAATGCTAACTTTGATAGCTCACAGAATAAGTGTCATTGAATGGTCTGCAATGAGTCTTGCAAATGGTTTTCTGTCAGCAAGTCACTGAGATAAAACCAGACTTTTTATAAAGAGAATATTTTTTCATCTCCTAGTAAGGTTACTCCTCCCATCCTTCTTTCTTCAGTGAACCAGAGTCTCACATTTCCAGCTTTGCTAGATTCAGCTACAACCTTGTACAACCATATAAATGGCTGTGTAGAGATTGCTGTACCTACTAGCAGTAAGCCAAAAGCAAACTAAAAACAAACCACACTGTCTGTCTGATGAATCTGTGCATCTTTGAGCAATGTAGCAATTGCCTCATGTACACAGCCAACCCTTTTTTTCCTACCACCCAACACTACAACCCGTGAGAGATGCACTTATCTAGCCAAACTGGAGGTAAAATGCTCTCCAACCAAGACTAAACTTGACAGTCAAGAGGAGAAAGTAAACACTTGCACCACACCACACTCTTTGCATAGTCCCACTAAATCTGCACCACCAAAATCCACACATAGAAACACAAACACATTTGCAAAGGCTCCCAATAATAATCTGCTCATGCAACAGAGACCTCCAAAGTAGAAACGCAAGCAACCTCCACCCCCCAACATAACCCAAATAACACATAGCCCATCAACTCAGTGTGCCACTCAACCACACCCCATAAGACAAAACAACGCACCCAACACACTAGTCATAGGTGACTCTGTAGTCAAGCACACAGATGTCCCACTCACCAGGCTAAACAGGGAGAGGGCTACTGTCAGCTGCCTGTCGGGTGCCCGGATCTGCCACATAACCCACGCACTCAGGTCACTCCACAACAAGTACAAATATGACTCTGTCATTGTCCATGTTGGTGTGAACGACCTGAGATGTACCTCCCTGGACTTCATGAAAAGAGACATGGAAGAGCTCTCCGATCTTGTAGCCCAGGCAAGTATGACCCTAGCCCTGAGTAGCATTCTGCCTGGGCTACAAGATCGGAGAGCTTTGTAGCCCAGGCAGGTGTGACCCTAGCGCTGAGTAGCATTCTGCTATCGCCCAGAATGATACTGCAGTACAAGGACAAAATGATTGACTTCAGTTGGCTAAGCTTCTGGTATCATTCTTAGGGGATCCAGTATCTGTCTGCCTGGGACAACATGGTCGACAGACCACGATGCTTTGCCAGAGATGGCCTGCACCTGTCTCCCCTGGGATTCTGGATACTGGCTAAGGCACATGCAGCCCGTATAGTGCCTTTTTTAGGCAAGGTTCAAATGACAAATTCACCACAGTAACAGGAACAGGCAAGCAAAAACCGAGGGTAATGCAACTCAGTGCTAAAAGTCTAAATCTCAAAATGCACTCACTCGAGGCACTCCTTAAAATGGAGAACATCGATATCTGTGCAGTGACTGAGACCTGGTTCAAGGATCCAGAGAGCACCCCTGCACTACCAGGCTATAACTCATACCACACTTTTCGGCCATGTAACCTGGACTGGAACACCAAAGGCAGAGGTGTGTCCATATTCATTAAGTATATCCACACCTCCAGGCTAGTTGCTCAGCATAATGCATCCAAGGTTATCCAAGTACAACTAACTCTGGGCAAAACTGCAATCCAAATTGTAGCTTGCTACAGATCCCCCACCATGCCCCAGGATTCCCACTCCTCTTTTTTTGATATACTGGAAAATATTAAGGTTCAACCAAACACCCTAATAATGGGAGATTTCAACTACCCCACCATTAACTGTGAAAACTGCTCATGTACCAACTCCTTCGCTCAACGTTTTCTGGAATTCTTAAATTCCAGTTCCCTGGATCAACTTATCCACACCCCCAAGAGGGACAATAATATCCCAGACCTAGTCATTACCAATATGAGTGACCGGTGTTCCACACCTGAAGTCAACTCCTCATTGGTCTGATCTGACCATAAGATAATTACCCTAGATATCCACATCCCGCTCAATCCCCCTACCCCCCATTAAGGAAACCATGGTAAAACATTTATCCAAAGCCAACTTCATGCTTCTTAAGACAGAAGTGGCGAATTTCATGACACCCATGCAGATGGACAATACATTTACTACTGCTGAATCCTACACAAATGCACTCTATAAGCACTTACACGAGTGCATGTATTGTGCTTTCCCAAGCGGAACCAAGATGCTATCCTCCCAAACAAGGAAGCCAATCTGGTGGTCCCCTGCCATAAACAAACTGTGCAACAGAAGGAAGAAACTGTTGCAAAAGAGAGTAAAATCCCATGAGTGGAGGAGCTCCCCGGTCAGCCTCAGTAAGAAGCCTAGATCCTGTATAAGATCCTCCAAAGCTAGCTACGAAAACAAAATCGCCACTGATTCTAAGAACAGCCACAAAGCATTCTATAGCTATATTAAGAATCTCAGTGGCAACACCCAGATCTGCTCTGAGTTACAGCACAATGGCATGAAAATTACAGAACCAACTGATATTGCCAACATCCTGGCAGATGGGTTCAGTGCTAACTTAACCCCCTTCTCACCCCCTAAAGGGCCCATATCTATACAGGAAGAATGCAGAGTCCCTGTAATCACAACTACACGGGTAAAAGCTGCACTCTCTAAAGCCAACAATACAGCATCCATGGGACCGGACAACATCCCAGGCTGTGTTTTACACAAACTTCAGAACGAATTGGCTCCCCACCTAAGCACCATGTTCAGTCATAGCTTCACATCAGGCTTTGTGCCCACTGAATGGTGCACAGCAACAGTTATACCACTCCACAAAGGAGGAGCCACCACTGATCCCGGGAACTATCACCCTATTAGCCTGACTAGCTTTGTCTACAAGGCCATGGAACGTATCATCATGGAACTCATAAACAAAGACATTGGTAACCTCCAAACTCTGGACCCCACCCAGTTCGGGTTTGTGAAAGGTCGATCATGCCTCCTGAACCTGATTGACTTCTTTGAGGCAGTCACCAAAGCCGTAGACTAGGGTAAGGTGGTTCACATAGCCTATCTTGACCTCGCAAGGCTTTCGACACCATCCACCATTCTGGAATTATAGCTAAACTCACTAAACTAGGTATAAATCCCTACGTCACAAGATGTGTTGCCAACTGGCTCACTGACAGAACCTACACTGTAAAAGTTGCAGACTCCAAATCTGACTTCAAACCAGTGACAAGTGGAGTAGTACCACAGGGTTCAGTCCTGGAACCTCTCCTGTTTGGAATCTACTTATATGAAGTACAGTCTAACACAGAAGGCCTCTGGCTAACGAAGTTTGCAGATGACTGCAAACTAGGAGCTGAGTCCCCAAATGATGTGGACATCCTGCAGAAGGGCCTCACTGAGACAGATGCCTGGTGTCAGAGCCATGGCCTCAAGCTCACTGCCAAAAAGTGCATTGTCATCCCCTTTGGTAAAAACCTCTGTACTCATGAACTACCACATAGGCAGCAGTCTACATAACACTGAATGTGTGATAAGAGACCTTGGGACCCAGGTGGACAGTAATCTCTCCTTTGATAATCACATCGCCCCAGTTGTCAGGAAGTCCTTCTGCATGGCACACCTCTTCACAAAAAGGGTTCTCATCCAGGAAAAAAGAGGTCATTGTTCCCCTCTACACGACACTCATTAGACCCATTATAGAGTACAAATGCCCCTTTTGGAATGTACCTCACAAGACATTTTCAGCAGTTGGAAAGGCCACAGAACTACCTCACAAAGAGGATTACTGGCCTCAATCAGATGCCCTACACTGACCGTCTTAAAAAAACTCCAGCTTTACTCCATAGCATATCGCCTACTCTGAGGTGATCTCTGCCTAACATATAAAGCTATGTCAAACCCAGAGCTGTTGGACATGCTACAATCCCAGTCCCTTCGAGCTACAAGCTGTAGGGACCTAAACCTTGTCACCACAATAAACAGGACATGCTGGAGGGATAGATTCCTGTCCCAGAGACTTCCCATACTCTGGAACAAGCTATCCATCTATGTCGAGCAAAGTTCCTCATTAGCACTCTTCAAGAAAAATCTTGATGAGTGGATGGGAAATAGAAAATACACCCGGGGATCACTTCTGTAGCACTGCTCGACAGTGGCATAGGAAAATAACTTTCTTTGGTGGCATAAGCCAGAGAACCTTGTTGGTTAGGCTTACTTAGGCCCTTGGGCCGATAGTCTAGTACCTACCTATGAACCTATGTTCATATCCTAATCTTAATAGGGTATATTACAAAAGGAAAAAAAGTCATAGCTAAAATCAGGAAGAGCAACTCCCATCATGATAGGAGCTTTCTAATTGAACTAAACAGGAAACCAAGAGGACCAAGTTGAATAGTCTCACAGGCTATAGACATTCACAAGGCCTTCTACAGCTATGTCCAAAACCTTGTATGCAGCACTGGTGGTCAGTGGTGACACTTTCACTGATCAACAGAGACATGGGCAACCTTCAGACACTGAACCCATCCCAGTTTAGCTTTGGCAAGGGAAGATCATTCTTGCTAAACCTGGTGGACTTCTTAAAAATGTTCACTAAATCAACACATGAAGGAAAAGCAGTGCATACTGCCTACCCGGACCTGGTTAAGGCATTCATAAAGTACCCCACTTTGGTATAGTTGACAAACTCTATGAACTGGGCATAAACCCCTACATAACTCGCTAGATTGCCAGCTGGCTCACAGACAGGACTTCGGAAGTCAGGATTGGTAATACCACCTCCACTAAGAGACTGGTCACCAGTGGGGTACCTCAAGGGCACCATGTTGAGACCACTCCAATTTGGCACCTGCTTCTCAGAGTTAAAAAAACAATGTCAAGGTCCTTTGGCTGATCAAGTACATAGATGAATGCAAATTTGGAGCCATTGTAGATTCTCCCCCATGGCACAAACATCTTACAAGACGGTCTAACACAGACAAATGACTGGTGCCAAAGTCACAGACTAAAACTCAATACTAAGAAATGCATTTTAGTGCCTTTTGGGAAAACTGCCATCTAGGCTAATTACTCAATTGATAAGACACCCCTAGGAGCTGACCCTATAGTCAGGGATCTGAGAACATAATGCAGATAGTAATCTGGCCTTTGACCGACATGTGGTCAGGGTAGTAAGAAAATCATTTTATAACGCCCGATTTAGAAATAAAGGACATGGCATCCAGGTCAAGTCATGGTGCCACTTTTATTCGGCCCATATCAGATCCATTATTGCGTATAATGCCTCCTTTGGCATTTACCTGACCCACACATATGCAACCTTTGGAATGCCCACAAAGGTTCATTACCTGGAGAATCCAGAATATAAACACACTGTCCTATATAGATCATATTAAAGCACTATCTCTATATTCTGTCTCCTAAATATTCTGAGAGGTGATCTGTGCCCGGCATATAAAGCATCCTTGAATCCAGATCTGATGGAACTTTTGCTCATCCACAAGACAAACAGCATCAGCAACAGTATATGCACTTTGCTTGTGACATAAATAAGACAAGTTGGTGAGATAAATTTGTCTCCGAAGATCCTCATGGTCTGGAACAGGCGGTCTGGAACAGGCTTCCCATCCATGTGAAGCAGAGTCCATCCCTTACTCTCTTTGTGTGTGCTAATAGATGTAAAAGAAATCACTTAGCCTTGTGTGTCTCTGAAAGTGTTCTCTCATAGCTCTCTTTAATCCTGGCTTTTAAGTAGCACTCACACTAAAAATAACGGCATAAAATGTATGTGTTAAACTCTTCATTCCTGAGAACATGCCTAATAAAATGTACAATTTGAAATGCAGTCTGGCTGCTTACTTGATTAACTTTTCATAGTAATCCTGTTATAGCATGACCCAAACTATGTTATTTCATGCAAAGCTTTACATAACAATGAGATTCACTGAATTTCTTCTTAATAATGACCTCATAGAATTTTAAATATTTATCTTACAAACTTAGAAAGTTGCTGGAATATCATGTTTTGAGTTAGTATGCATTATGTGAAGGATATGAAGTCTGAAACTTAAATGTCTATCATTATTTAGTGACTTCAGTCAGCAACGATTTTGCCAGAAAGCAACAAATTCTGAGAAGAATAGACCAAAATGTTTGGCAAAAATCTGGACATTATACAAAAATCAGCACATGACTTGAGAGGTATTCCACACGTACTGAAACAGTACCAGGCGATGTGGCAGCAAACACACAGCAGTGACAACTTCTTTGTAACATGGTATACTATGATAATGTGCTTTATACCATGGTGTACTCTGATAATGTGCTAGCAAACACAGGGCAATGTGTGTCTCCACAAAACAATGGTGAAATTGCTAGAAACCAAACAAAGTACAATTTTACTATTTAAATCTCCATTGCACCTTGCATAATGGTCATAACCCACTTGGCAAACTACACCTCCACCTCTCACAAGCACATACCTATCCACTCACACACAACTACATCCACAAAATGTAGGAAAGAACCATAAAGCTTTTGCTGCCTCTGTTCACAGCCAGTGCTGGTTTCTTTGTCAGAAACGAACCCGGGGATTCAATAAACTCCGTGTAGGCTTCGTGCATCGCCTGCATAGAATGTATGTGCTTAAGCAGTGAGCAGCAGTGCTAATTACATATTCATGCCGCACACCACATTTAAATGTAGACAAGCACAGTTTTGTGGCTAGGAACAGTTTTGCCAGCCAGGAAACCATGTAAAGTAACATGGATCTCAGCACTCATGTAGACCTGTTTACCTACAGACTGACTAGGTATGTGGGATTGCACGGAATGCCACAGTGATTACCAGGGTTAATATAGCAATGTATATGGTCCAAACCCATTAGAGGACAGTGTATGCAGTGTAGAGTATTGTGGAGTCCCATTTCAGGCATTCTGTACAAAAGTTGTGTAAATGATCGGTAATTGTACATAGACTACCATGTAAAATAAACAGCCATGGGAAGTGTCTGTATTGAATGGGAACACACAGATCAATGTAGGAATGAACCCAGGGAAATATGTCAGGTGAAACATCTTAATGTACAGCAGTTGAGGATATGTAAATTAAGACAGTTGTAGCAGGAACACTAATCACACATTGACATGACACAGTACGGACTGCACAATGAAACTGTATATTATGTGACTGTTACAGAAGGTGACATAACAATGAAGAAAGATGTATTTGTGATGTAAGCATCCTGATATGAGCAATGGAGAGGACATCTTTCAAGTGATGGTACATGCAATAGAGGTTAGGTGCATATTGTGAACTGTGTAAAATAAGTTGTCTGAATACGACTGTAATGTCAGCATAGATGTCCACCAAGTGGGACAGATATCTCAGTCATGGAGAATATCAGAATAATACCACCAGTAATCCCATGTTTATGACATAACATATATGATTGTGAGTGATTGTAGATGGTTCTCCACAAACACAATTTTACAACTCTTATGAGATGTTAGCAATCTGAATGTATTCAAGCACACTGTCCTGACAGTGTAACATCTGCTGGAGATGTTAGGAGGGACAATGTTATACCTGCATACGTGACATTATGATCAATCCAGACTAGCTGACAGGTGTGCATGGCATATATATGACACAGTCAACACTGTCACAAATGTAGCCCATGCCTGTGTGCATGGCATATATATGACACAGTCGACACTGTCACAAATGTAACCCATGCCATCAATGTTGTCAAACAGATATGTATGTACTGTGTGCATCACCTGAACAGGTATCGCACATGAATCTGTTATATCACTTTGATGGGTGTTCTACAGCATCAGACAGTAATGTTTATGCAACAAAAAAATACCTAGGTAAGGCGAATAAGATGTGTGGGAGCTTACTGTGGCAAAGGTGGCACACTTGAGTTATGCTTCCCTGGAAGATGTATAAGAAGGTACATGAAAGGTGGATTGTACTCATTTGTTGGTGTGATGAAGGCTGTGAACTATGGAAGGATTATGGCCTTTGATGTGGAAGTCCGGTACGTACTCAGGAGTTGTGTTACTTACAAGGGTGTAGTCACTATTGTGGCACATGCTGGTGGACATTCTACATACCATTTACCTCAGTACACAGATCACATACCACTTTGTCTGCTCATAGAATTGTGCATTTTTTTCATAATGTAAGATATCTCCCCCCCCCCCCATGTTTTTGTTTCATCTCATTGACAGACTTCACCCATCTAGGTTTCAACCCTTATAGCGGTAGATGGGTTGCTAACTGGCTCACTGATAGAACACATAGTTGTAGGACCTCTACTTCTTGAAATCTATTTTTCTGACGAACAAGCAAAAACTAAAGGTCTGTGGCTGACAACGTTTACTGATGACTGCAAACTGGGAGCGGTCATAGAATGTCCAAATGAAGTATGCACTCAAGTGGCGAGAGACCTGGGTACACAGGTTGAGAGCAGTCTTACCTTTGATCACCATGTCTTTACAATGGTAAGAATGGTATTCTGTATCACTCATCTCATAAGTAAGGGCATTGCCTCCAGAAAAAAAAAATATATAACCTCCCTGTATGCTTCCCTCATCAGGCCAATAATTTATTACAATGCCCCTTTTGGTATGTACCTTTCCAAGCACCTGCAGCAGTTGGAGAAACCACAAAGATTCCTCACAAGGAAAATTCAAGGTCTTCAGCATCTGTCCTATGTGGATCATCTGAAATCACGGCCACTTTATTCTATGTCATACAAACTACTCGGAGGCGGTCTCTGCCTTTCATATAAGGCAGTCTCTGACCATACATTATTGGAAATGCATGTCTGCAAGTCAAATGGTACATGGGTTACTTGCTTTAAAGGCCTTAACCTGGTATGTGACTTTAATAGAACCTGCTGGATGGACATTTTGTCTCTCAGAGGTTACCATACCTTTGGAACAGACTTCCCACTTCATGTCAAACAGAGCACCTCATTGGCCCTCTTCAAACGCAGTCTGGATGATTGGATGGGTAACCATAAATTCACCCCGGGAGTTCCATCTGTATCCCTCTTGGAAATGGGCATTAGGTGCTAATCATAGAAACAAGGGTAGTGCTTTGGTAGGCTTGTAAGGGCCCTAGGGCCATTAGCCTAGTAACTTCCTATGATCTTATGTGGCAGCAATCTTTGGTGTGTGTTGATACTGTTTGTATTATACTAATAGCACAGCAAAAGTCTTGGAGAGTGTCAGACACCAGTTTATAGGTGATAACAGCAGTGTCTGGTGAGGAGAAGATGGTAATAGCAGTGTCCTACATGCTGGTGTAAAATGCTCTGTGTAATGTCAAACAAGTGCGTACACACACACACACACACACACACACACACACACACACACACACACACACACACCATCTGACTGCTCTGAGAACAGAAACCCTGCCTTCGTATGCAGACTATGGAACTAAGTACTTTACAGAAGCGCCACAATTAAAGCCTGACTTCTACAATGCTGCAGGACAGTTTATAGTGGATGACGTCGTCATCACTGCATATTTAAGAGAAGATGTTGGAGACCTGCACAAAATGGATGTGTAGGCATATCCAGCTCTGAAAATACTGGTACTCCATGGGATTGTAGTGGTGACTGCAGGATACAAAATTATGCTGTTCTGACTAGACACACACACACACACACACACACACACACACACACACACACACACACACACACACACACACACACACACACACACACACACACACACACACCAGTTGACTGCTGTGATAGCAGAACCCTTACCTAAGTATACAGACTACAGAGCTCAGTACTTTATGCAAGCACCATAGCATAAGTCTGACTTTTACAAGGCAGCAGGGAAATTTATAGTGGATGACATCATCATTGCATGTTTAAAAGCAGATGTTAGGAGACCTGTCTGAAATGGGTAGCTAGCCATGTGCAACTGTCAAAATCTTAAAGTTCTGCATGTTACCAAATTGATGAGTATGCAATGTGTAGTATTTACTGTTGGGTTTCCATTGTGCAGGTATACTTTGAGACAGCTTTATAAACTGTATGCAAACAGCTGTGCACATTTAATACAACTATTGGAAAATCTGATGTGCATGCTATATAAAAAAGCATTTGTTATTTATTTCTGTAGTGTAGTTGATATATTTGTGAAGAAGTACTGAGAGACCAAGTGTGCAGTGCATGGGGTAAGTAACAGATGGCTACAGTGTAAGTATGGGTTGTTTACTTAGTGTCTTCCCTTTGTTTGTGTTTTTACATATACTTTCATGGGATGAAGATTACATCTACAGCAAACAAATAATCTGAAGTAGTTGACTTCATTTGGTCTTCAACCTGTGGGTTACGGATCCGTGTTGGATTCAACACGGCAGCATATCCAACATCTGCTCTGAGCTCCTCCCCTTACCAATAACGACCCTTGTTTCATTCCTTCCATTAGATCTAGTTTGCCACTGGAAAAGCAAGCATCCTGGTCTGATTTCTAGGCTAGTCGTTCGGTTTTGTGAGTGATTTTTTTTTTTTTTTGAGATTTTGCTGTCCTTCTTAACTTCCTTTTCTCACTTTAGTATCTATCTACCTCCCCGCGCAGTCGTCGGGGGGGGGGGCTGTCTCTCTCCGTCTGTTCTTTCCTTTCTTAGTGTGAGTGAGCATGTGTTCTGGACCTATTTAGGGACATGACTGAAGCACCTAAATCAGGCTTCAGAAAGTGCACAGAGTGTGGCCCTAGCCAATATACACACTCTGAGAGTGGTGTGCCTGGGGGCAGCTCTTCTGCAGACCTCTTGTCCGATCTGTGCTGGGTTTAATCCCAGAGCACTGAAGGATGGGAAGGACAAACGTATCCTGAAGGGGCTACTTCCCTTCTCGAGGATTGTAGCCCCTACGCCCCCCTCGTCTGGAGGAGCAGCAGCTGCAGCTTCTTCCTCTTCCCTGGCCTCTGGGACTCAAACTCCCACCAAGAGGTCCAGGGAAGGGGTGAATCCTAGGAAACCATGACTCCTCAGCCCTGGCAGGCCCACCGCCTAAGGTTAGGCCAGGAACCAGGCCTGGATCTCAGTGTGTCAAGTCCCCTAGGGCTTCATCATCCGCTCCACCTGGAGCCTCAATGAAGCGGAGATGGATAAGATGATGCGGAGATTTATCCGCACCCAAATTCAGATGGGGGTCTTGCCTGCCCCCACTCCCTCTAGAGGGGGAGCTCAGTCTTTTTTTCACGCCAATCACTCCTTCTCCAATCCAGCCGTGGTTTTGGAGTGCCTGGATTTGAGGACCCTTGTGGTTGAGAGGTCAGCACTGACTGTACATTGTAACTCAACGCCGGCCATAGCCTTGAGGGTGCCTGATCCGAGCTCTTGGAGCTGAAGTCTCGAGGTCAGATCCAAGGGGTTGCTGTTGGCTTTGAGCATGTCGGATCACAGTATTCCCTTCAGCATCTCGGCTACTGGAGTCTCTGCTCTGACTCCCCTGTCGGGTCAGAGGGGAACAGCTCCAGCTGGTACTTCTCAGAATATCCATTCCCCTTCAGTCGTTGATGTAGTGTGTAGAGGGTTCTGTCGGTGTTATCGATAGAGGGTTCTGTCGGTGTTATCGAGACCCTTGACCATCTCATCCTTGGACTCCGTCCCAACTCCCTCTGTTTTGGGTATGATCCAGATCATCTTATCTTCTCGGGTACAGCCTGTGCCCACTTTGCCTCGCTCCTGTGAGGGAGCAGCAGGATGTTGGCGAGTCCTTCCCAGAGAGTTCCACTGAGGAGGTCCCTTGCAAACGGATGTGTAAAAGGAGGCACTTGGACTTCCCACCAGAGTCCCTCACCGAAGACACTGATTTGGAGGAAAGGGAAGGTTCCCCCCAATCACCCATGAGGATGTCTTCTTTGGAGACATCATGGAACTCCTATGCCAGGTGGTGGTCTGCCCAAAAACCGACCTTGGACAAATCGGTGTTCCTCGAGGCATTCGGCACAGGCCCATATACTTCCTGGGTGTCCCCTCCCATGGATCCTTTAGTGGACCTAATAACATCTCGGGTGTGGAAGAAACTGGACACTGTGGAGCCTATCCCTAAGCACCCTGATACAGTCCTTAGCCCCCTTTCAGACAGGACATGTTGGAATAAGGGGTCTCCAGTGGATGCTATGGTTGTGGCAGCTGCCACGAAGAAAGAGCTTGCACAGAAGAGCTCTACGGTCCATCCTTCTGACAGAGAGTCAAGGGCGATGGACAGAGTCAGGAAGCGGGTGTACGTTTCAGCAATTTTTTCCATAGGAGCACTAAATTACATGGCACATGTGATTCGGCTGCAGCGAGACTTAGTCAAGGAAATTGCTGAGTCCACCCCGGAGTCCATGTCGACAGAGGACAAGAAGACGTTTTTCGCTCAGATGGTCACTCTCAAGGTAGCTAATACATCCACGCACTTTCTCTCCCATGCCACTAAGGGAGCTGTCAGGGTGGCCGGTACAGGAGTTGCCATCAGGCGCCACACTTGGCTCTGGCTTTGTCAAGTGTCAAAACCCTTTAAGGCATTGTTTACAAATGCCCCGTACAACGGATCTTCCCTGTTTGGGAAGTCAATACAAGAAGTCTTAGTTCAGAGTGAGAAGGATGGGAAGACACTGTCTGCCGTCGGGATTTGCTTCTCCTCCCATCAAAGATCCTTCTCTAGGAATCATTGAGGGATGAAGAAGATGTGGTTCCAGAAGTCTCGGGCATTTTCCCGGGGCACTCACAACTCACCTTACCCCAGAGGCCGAGGGGGTTATGATAGACGCCGTCCCAGAGGCAGAGGGGGTCCAAGGAATTTCGGGTCTCTAGAACCATTCTTGGACAGACACGCACAGCAGCCCTGAAGGGCTGCCCGACTGCTAGTATCTGGAGACAGTCAGGGGTCGCTTATCGCTACATCCAGAGACATGGGAGTCTGTAACAGATCATTGGGTGTTGCAAATTTATATTCAGACTATTCCATCCCGTTCGTCAAACCACCTCTTCCACAGAATCACCGCCCAGATGTTCCACCTGCACTAAGGGAGGAAGCAGCTCTAGAGATAAAAAAGCTGCTAAGAAAATGAGTCATCCAATCTGTCCCCATAGACCAATCCGGATCAGGCATTTATTCCAGGTTCTTTTTAGTGCCAAAGAAAACGGGGACCCAAGACCCATTTTGGATCTGTCCACCTTGAATCTGTCAGTAGCCAAAGCGAAATTCCGGATGGTCACTCTTCAGTCCATCCTGCCCTACCTGCAGGTGAACGATTGGATGTGCTCGATTGACCTCCAGGACACGTACTATCATATCAAGATGGACAGGTGTTCTCGTAAGTTTCTCTGCTTCTGGCTAGGAGCCAGTCATTATCCGTTCAGAGCCCTTCTCTTTGGTCTCACCACAGCCCCCAGGGGTATTCACCAAGGTGATGGCAGTAGTAGCGGCTCACCTGAGGCTTCAGGGTATTCAGGTCTTCCCATACCTGGATGATTGGCTCTTCGCTGCCCCTTCCAGGCATCTCCTTTGTCAAGCCAGGGATTATTTCTTCTTACTAGCAAAAAGACTGGGCATCACCATCAATCTCAACAAGTCATCACTGTCTCCTGTTCAGATCTTAGACTTCATTGGGGCTCAGTTGGACACTATCCAAATTAAAGTTTTCCTCACCCAAACAGGATACACAATCTGAAGTTACATGTTCTGTACGTCCTTCAAGCCCAAGTTCTGACAGAAGAAACAGTACTGAGGGTATTAGGGTCTATGGCGGCCACGATCCAACTGTTACCCTTAGCGTGTCTTCACATGCGGATTTTCCAGTGGACTCTTGCCGTTCAGTGGTCTCTATTGGCTCTGCCAATGTCTTATCCTGTACGAATCTCCTGAATATGCAGGAACTCTCTTCAATGGTGGATTCATTCCCTGGACCTAGTCAGGGAGAGTCCCTGTCTTCCATCCTTTCCCAAAACCACGGTGACCACGGACGCCTCCCAGCTAGGGTGGGGGAGGGGCATTGCTCGGGAAGGACAGTCCAAGGCACGTGGTCATCATCCGAGACCAGTTTGCATATCAACATCCTGGAGATGAGGGCGGTGCTTCTTGCATTGCAGGGCCTTCATGCCCATCTTCCTCTAGGGATGATTGCGATTCAAACAGACAACTCTGGTACATCAACAAACAAGGGGGAACCAGATCTTACCCCCTCTGTCACAAAGCCATGAAAGTGTGGGAATGGGCGATCTCTACTATCCGTTTTCTGGTGGCAATGCACATTCCGGGATGGTCCAACATTCTAACGGACAGGCTCAGCAGATTGATCCTTATGTCTTATGAGTGGTCTCTGAATCCTTCAGTGGTGAAGCAGATCTTTCTAAAGTGGGTCATCCTTGCTGCGATCGATTCGCATTTCCTTGCAATGCAAAATGCAGCAAGTTCTTCATTCTGAACCCCCCTCAGAGGGAAACTCCTAGAGACACACTGATTCATGCTTGGCCTTCCAGTCTTCTTTATGCCTATCCTCCTCTGCCCCTCATTTACAGATTTCTTCAGAAAGCTGACAGGCTGGGAAGCACTGTGATCCTCATCACCCAATTATGTCCTCGCCAACTCTGGTTTCCCTCTCTGAGGTTTTTCATAGTAGTTCCACCATGGACGTTTGCTCCAGTTCCGGATCTTATTTCTCATCCCTCAGGGATTCCTCACCCAGACCTGGACAGTCTGAAACTCACAGCTTGGTTGCTCCAGTTCCCATGATTATTAGGACTCTTGGTTTATCATCTACCATTAAAACCATTTTGGTGGTGGTTCACAAGTCTTCCACCAGAAGGGTATACCATAGCAAGTGAAAACTGTTTTCCATATGGACCTCGCAGCGTACATTGGATCCCCTTACTGCTTCAGCATCGGCAGTATTGGAGTTGTTGGTGGGGATTGTTCCGCAAGGTGCCAGTTCCTCCACGGTCAAAGTCCAACTGGCCACAATTTTCACGTGAGGGGAAAACATGACTACATTGGCCTCTTCTAAACTTTGCAAGACCTCCCTTAAAGGTACCTTTCTTCTAAGACCCCCAGTAAAGGATCCCGCGCCTCTGTGGGACCTTACATTAGTGCTTCAGGCTTTAGTCTCGCCTCCTTTCGAACCTGCAGTCTCAGTAGATTTGCAGTATCTGTCTTGGAAGATTGTCTCTTTGGTTGCCATTATTTCTGCCAGGAGAGTGCCAGAACTTCAAGCACTACCCATCAAGGTTCCTTATATGATTTTTCACAAGGGTGGTGCGTCTTTGCGTATTAACCCGTCCTTTCTTCTGAAAGTAGCATCAGAAGCCAATATTAATCAGACTGTCAGTCTTCCAGTCTTTTTTCTTAATTTTCAGAATAGGAGTGAATATAAATTACATCTGCTAGATATGCACAGACAATTATGATTCTACTTGCACAGGACAAAAGCTTTTTGTAAATCTGATCAGTTGTTCGGTCTTACTCAAAACCCTTCTTAGGTAATCAAGTGTCTAAGGTGATAATTGCTCGGATTTCCCAATGCATTATTCGAGTGTACTCTGTCAAGAGAATTTCCCCTCCGGGGTCAGGTAAAAGCACATTCTACCAGATCTATGGCTACTTCAGCTGCCTTTTGGTCCAGAGTGTCACTGGATGATATCTGTTCTGCAGCTGCTTGGTCCTCATCTCATACCTTCATTTCACATTATAAATTGGACATCATATCCAGGAACAGGGCATCCTTTGGCTGCACCGTGCTCCGGAATATCCTTCCATGAGGGCCACCAAGGTATTTAGTAGTTGAGGACTCTGTCCCACAGGTTGAAGACCAAATTAAGTCAACTACTTCAGATAAAGAAGTTATGTACTCACCCTAATGTTCCATCTGAGTAGTTGTACATCATTTGTCTTCAACCCCCCCCCCCCCACTCCTTCCCCCTAACTTGTCACTTTGTGCTGGCTGTATATATGGAAATGGATGCCTCTGGGATGTCCTGGGTCTTGCCTTGGTTCAGGAAATATGGGTTGCTAGTAGTGGTAAGGTATTGTTGGGCCGGGTATGTGTTATGCATGAGGCAGCAAACTCTATCTGAAGAGAGGAAGGAGATAAGGGGCATTATGGGTAAGGGGAGGAGCTTGGAGCTCTGATCAGATGCTGGATATGCCGTCATGTCGGATCTGATACGGATCTGTAACCCATGGGTTGAAGACAAATGAAGTTCAACTACTCAGAACGTTATGGTAAGTACATAACTTCTTTATACATGCTGTTGTGCACTTTCCATAGTGTCCTGCTGAGCAGCTGGGTTGTGCAATTGGCAAAGTGTGCATGCAAGATGCACATTTATACTGCTTTCTCTGTTTGCGTGTAGTTAAGCAGCGAACAAATGCAAGCCTCACTAATAAGATTCTGAGAGTTCTGAGTACTGAGTGAATGAAACACACCTGCTGCTTAGCTGACTGTAGCAGCAGGTGTAAATGCATAGACAGATTTCTTCTGGAGCCCAGATAATACAGTGTTCGAATCCAGGTGTGTCTAATAGTTATAAATATGTAATGTTAAGTTGTCAATCTCGCCTTCATTCTTGCTTGATGGGTTCGGAGCCGATCCTCGGCTCCGACTCGGCACTTGCTTTAGCTCGAGAACTCCTTTTACCAGCTCGAGGCAGCCCCATATCCCATGATGCAAGGCAGTAAGTACCCAGATCTCGTTTGCCGCTTGGGAGGTCTTCTTTTACCAGCTCCTGGTAAGTTGTTTCACTTTGTGATTTTCAAGCCCCTTTTTAGTCAAAAACTAATTTTTTGATAGTTTAAATTTAATTTCTATCCCTTGCTGACAGAAATTCCCTGTCTTTTTAATTTTTCTTAGTTATCCCTATCCCATCCCCTGTTAGGGTGTGTGTGTTGGTGTTTTTTATAGAATACCTCTTGGTATTTTGTGTAATTTAATTTATTTTTGACTGGTGTGTGTGTGTATTGTGTGTTCGGCACCATGTCAAAGGAGAGGGTTTCAGGTTTTAAGAAGTGTGACTCGTGCTGTCAGAAAATGTCTCTGACAGACGGTCACACTTCTTGCCTGTATTGTCTGGGCCCTCTTCACCTGCAGGACTCCTGTGCTATTTGCCACTCCTTCAGCCAGAGAGTCCTGCAGGAGAGACATAACAAACTGGTTCTTAGGGGCCTTCTTAAGCCAGAGGGCTCTCCGGCTAAGTCGGCTCCACCGAAACCAGCAAGAGTTTCCAAGGCCCAGGCTTCTGTTCCTAAGCCTGCGGCCTCGGCTCCGACTCGTACTGAGTCGAGATCGGCTCCGGCTGGAGCCGATTCTGGCTTGACTAAGCCTTCGGCACCGATGGCTATCGGTGCCGAAACTGTATTGTCCACTTCGATGTCGGCTCCGATCGGCTCCGACACCCATGTGGCACAGGCATCGGTGTCGGCTCCGATCGGCTCCGACACCGTTACTTTGGTGGCTGTATCGGCTCCGGCTGGAGCCGATACATCGAGGCGTTATGTCGGATCTGAGAAGTCTGCGCCGACAGGATCTGTAGCATCGGCTCCGATGACTCATTCCAGGAAGAGGTCGAGGTCTCCTTCCTTGGAGCCGATACTTTCGGCTCCGGCTTCACCTCTTCTGTCGGAACGGAGCCATTGGAGCCGATCTTCAAGGTCATCCAGGTTGTCAGACCATGACCTAGAGAGAGTGGTCAGCAGATTGCTCAAGTCACAGGTACTGGCCCAAATGCTTCACAGTCCGTCTCAGCAGACGACTGTTGGTCCACACCCCATTACAGTTCCTCCTTCAACTCTACCCCAGAGCTTGGAGTTGGAGTCTTCGGGCATGGTTACTGCTACGGCTGGAGGACGGATACCCCCTTCTGTTCCTTCAGCCTCTACTCTTATCTCCTCTTCCTTAGAGGGATTCGGTGGTCGGGCTTCCATGGTCTCCTCCGAGGGGTGAGTGGCATCGGACCCTTGTCCGAACCCGCTCTTCCCTTGGAGCCTCGGCCTTGGTGAGCTCGGCTCCGACATCTGCCTCGGATGCTTCCCTTCGGTGGTCCCTGGAGTTCCTAGCTCTTGGAGCGGGTTCTCTCGGACCTGCCTGGGAGGAGCATTCGAGGTGGTGAAGAGTGTACTGGCCACTGGTATCAGTCAGCAGTCTCTTCCCGTAGCTCCTCCCTCTATTGTACCTGTTGACATCTCTGCCACTTCTCTTGCTACAGGACCCAGAGATCCTCCGCCTCAGGTTTCCCCATTGGGAATTTCCCCTCTTCCGAGGATTCTCCTGATGTTTCGGCAGACCCTCCTAGGAAGAGGACTTGTAAGAGCCAGCATGTAGACTGCCCCGAGCCTGTCACGTCGGATACTGACTTTGATGAGTCAGTGGGATCCCCTAGATCCCCCTCTGAGGATGTCTCCTTTTCAGACATCCTAGAACTTCTGAAACAGAGGCGAAACTGGCCCACCAACAATCCCTCTGAGGATGAGTCAGTATACCTAGAGGCGTTTGGATCTCGGCCCTCCACCTCCTGGGTGTCTCCGCCTTTCGACCCCCTTATGCAGGTTATTGCACGAAGGCGTGGACAGCTCCTGACTCTGTAGAGCCAGTCCCTAGGAGGCCTTCTAAATTTATCACTGCCCCTAGTGACAAACAATTCCTTACCAGGGGTGTCCCCGCTGATGCCATGGTGGTGGCTGCGGCCACCAAAAAGGAACTTGCAGATCCTTCCGTGCCCGTCCATCCTCCTAATAAGGACTCTAGGACCATGGATAGGTACGGCAAGCGGATGTTTTCCTTAGCGACCTTTGCTATGCGTTCGCTGAATTATCTTTGTCACTTCACCAGACTCCAGAGAGATATCCTGAAGGAGCTGGGAGAAGTAGTTCAGGATCCTACAGCTGCAGGGGCTCAAGAAAAGATTGCTTCGCAGCTAGGAACCCTCAATTCCATTGCTAACTCCTCCATGCGGCTAATCTCTTATGCTGCGGATGGAGCGAGTAGAGCCGCAGGCACAGGTGTGGCTCTTAGACGCCAAGCCTGGATGCGGCTATGTGATTTTCTCGGATCCCTTTAAGGCGTCCTTCACAAATTCTCCCTTTGATGGGTCAGCTTTGTTTGGCCCTCAGGTGAAGGAGACCTTGACCAGGTGTGAGCAGGACGGCAAGACTCTTTCTGCTGTTGGAGTCCGTTTTCCACCCCTTCTAGGCCTTATCCCAAAGGACAGAAGGGTGGGAAGATGTGGTTCCGTAAATCCCAAGGAGTCACGCCCGGATTCACGTGGTCAGTTTACCCCTAGAGGCAGAGGGGTAACAACAACAGCGCCGCTCTAGAGGCAGAGGGGTCCGAAGAACCAGGGAAACAGGGAGCCTCTCTCTGATAAGCCCTTTCAGCATCCCTGAGGTGTTGCCCGGCTGTCCCTCCTTGGAGGCAGTCGGGAAGATTATCACTGTACCCAGAAGCCTGGCATTCCCTCACTCAAGACAGATGGGTACAGTCGATCATATCCAAGGGTTACATAATTCCTTTCGAGGAAAGTCCCTTCCCTCAAGTTCCCTTCCAGATGTACCACCCGGTCTAAGGGAGATTGCAGAGTTAGAAATCGCAAAACTACTGCAAAAAGAGCCATTCAGCCAGTTACAATAGACCATTCAGAGCCGGAATCTACTCAAGGTTCTTTTTGGTCCCCAAAAGACGGGAGACTGGAGACCAATATTGGATCTCAGCAGACTCAACAAGTCTGTCAGGAAGACAAGATTCGAATGGTCACTCTTCAGTCAATTCTGCCCTTCTTACAGAAGGACAACTGGATGTGCTCAATAGATCTTCAGGATGCGTACTATCACATCAAAATTCACAGACGCTCCAGGAGATTTCTCCGCTTTCGGCTGGGGTCCAGTCACTTCCAGTTCAGAGCCCTGCCCTTTGGTCTCACTACAGCCCCAGAGTGTTCACCAAATGCATGGCAGTGGTCACGGCTCACCTGAGACATCAAGGATTCCAGGTGTTTCCGTATCTCGACGACTGGCTCCTGTCAGCCACCACCAGGCATCAGCTTATACAAGCCAGGGATTACACAATAGACCTTTGTTCTCATTTGGGCATCTCAGTCAACTTCGAAAAGTCATCCTTATCGCCCTGCCAGTCTATTACCTTCATAGGCGCAAACTTAAACACTGTTCGGATGTCAGCTACCCTTACAGAACAAAGAGTTTCAGACATTCAGACTCATGTCAGGATCATTCTGGCCAGCAAGAAAGTACAGGCCAGAATGGTTCTAAAGGTATTAGGTCTCATGGCTGCGGCCATTACTCTTCTTCCCTGGCTCGATTCTACATGCGCCTCCTTCAGTGGATGCTGTTCACACAGTGGTCATACCAGCAACTCCCAATGCGTCACCAGATTCTGGTGACACAAACATGCAAAGAACATCTTGCTTGGTGGATCACATCGTCTCAGGTTCACCAAGGCAGGTGCTTTGTACCTCCGTCCCCGATAGCCACTGTCACCACGGATGCCTCCCTGATCGGGTGGGGCGGTCATTATCAGGGCAGGATGGTTCATGGGAAGTGGCAACCGTTCGAGTACCATCTGCACATAAATGTCCTGGAGATGAGAGCAGTGCTTTTAACGTTGCAAGCCCTCAACGACTTTCTTCCCGTAGGGACAATTGCAGTCCACACAGACAACATGTCTGTAGTTT
Organism: Protopterus annectens; assembly: GCF_019279795.1. Taxonomy (NCBI): domain Eukaryota; kingdom Metazoa; phylum Chordata; order Ceratodontiformes; family Protopteridae; genus Protopterus; species Protopterus annectens. The sequence continues at coordinate 1,305,600,769 of NC_056741.1, read as the reverse complement.
GGTATATCAACAAACAGGGCGGAACCAAGTCCTACCCCTTGTGTCGAGAAGCGCTCAGACTATGGCAATGGGCGATCTCCTCTCATCGGTTTCTGGTAGCAACGCATATCCTGGGAAAACCAACATTATAGCGGACAGATTGAGCAGAGCTATTCTCATGCCTCACGAGTGGTCTCTCAAGCAATCCATAGCGGAAGAGATTTTTCTGGAATGGGGTCGTCCATGTTGCGATCTTTTGCTACTCCCCAAAACAGCAAATGTCCAGACTTCTTCAGCCTCTTCCCTCTATCAGGCCATCCCCAGAGACGCTCTGACCCAGGATTGGCCCCAGGGACTTCTTTATGCCTTCCCTCCATTTCCTCTGATCCCTCAGGTGATCCAGAAAGCTACCGTTTGAGAGCCAAATTGATTCTCATTGCCCTTACTGGCCTCGACAAGTTTGGTTCCCGTTCCTCCATCATCACCTTTTGGTGCAGCCGTGGCATCTGGACCCAGTGCCAGATCTACTGATTCACCAATCCGGTCAGCTGCACCGGTCAGTCCCTTCTCTCAACCTCACAGCATGGTTGCTCCACTTCCTTCCTTAGCCAGGCTTCCTTTGATCTCTAACCCAGTTAGAGATATCATAGTAGCTTCACTAAAATCCTCTACCAGGAGGATTTACACAAGCAAATGGAAACGTTTCTCTTATTGGGCTAAGGCCCAAAATATTGATCCTTTTACTGCCCCTGTTCAGGCAGTTCTGGACTTTAGCAGAGATTTTTCATGCAGGCTCCTCTTCTTCCACAGTCAGAGTTCAGTTGGCTGCTATTTCTAATTTTCATGTCGGGATAGCAGATCATAATATTATGTCCCATAGGCTCTGCAGGGCCTTCTTGAAAGGAATTTTCCTACTAAAGCCTCCAATCAGGAATCCTCCTCCTCAGTGGGATCTAAATTTAGTGCTGACATCCTTGATTCTTCCCCTTCGAGCCAGCTGTTTCTTGTTCCCTGAAATATCTTTCTTGGAAAACGTTATTCCTAGTGGCTATTACATCTGCCAGGAGGGTGTCTGAACTTCATGCTTTTCGGTTCGACCCCTATTTGATTTTTCACAAAGACAGAGTATCTTTGAGAACTAATCCATCCTTTTTACCTAAGGTCGCTTCAAAAACATTCTCAATCAATGCATAGATCTCCCTGTATTTTTCCTAACTATTCAGATAGAGCTGAACAAAAGCTACATTATCTTGGCGTCCACCGTCAGCTTAGATATTATTTGGACAGAACAAAAAATTTAGAAAATCTGATCAAGATTTTGTTTCCTATGCGGATAATAAAAAAGGCCTTCCTGTTTCTAAAGTGACTTTGTCTAGATGGCTTTCTTCGGTCATCACTGAAATTTATACGATCAGGGGAAAACAGCTGTGCTCAAAACCTAAAGCACATTCAACTAGGAGTTTAGCTACTTCTACAGCTTTTCAAGCTAGACTGCCTTTGGACACTATTTGTGCAGCGGCCACTTGGGCCACTCCTCACACTTTTGTTTCCCATTACAAATTGGACTTGGCCTCCAGGGACAGAGCCAGTTTTGGCTCTACAGTCCTCAAGAGTTTGTTCCATTGAGCCACCCAGGATAGAGGTGCTAGGGACGCGGTCCCATCAAGCAAGAATGAAGGCGAGATTGACAACTTAACATTAAGAAGTTATGTACCTACCATAACGTTCCATGTTAGTTGTCTTCTCGCCTTCTTTCTTGCGACCCTCCCTCCTTCCCCCTGGCCTGGACAGACCTTGTATAAGAAACTATTATGCTAAAGACCATTCAGACCTGGTCCTTTTTCCATCTGTAAGTTTCTTCTTCCTTTGGGAAGTATTTTATGCTTGGTGTTATTGCCCTTTGTCAACAAACGAGATCTGGGTACTTACTGCCTTGCATCATGGGATATGGGGCTGCCTCGAGCTGGTAAAAGGAGTTCTCGAGCTAAAGCAAGTGCCGAGTCGGAGCCGAGGATCGGCTCCGAACCCATCAAGCAAGAAAGAAGGCGAGAGAAGACAACTAACATGGAACGTTATGGTAGGTACATAACTTCTTATTTATAATGCAATGAAATAATTCTTTATTCCACATTCACTGTATGCTATCTCTGCACAGTGTGTTTAAGCAGCATTCCGTGGAGGTAACTCCACCAAGGAAAAGCCGTTTAACCTTCGTGATGCCAAGCTCTGTGCAAACATAGATGACAAAATGTGAAGGGCTCCATTGCTTTATTTTTTACTTATGCGTGTCGTGTGTGATTGTATTTTTTGACTAGATTAAAGTTGTTAAAAAGGGGTAGATAGGAAAGTTGTAAAATGGGGGGGGCAAGCGGGAGCGGGGGGAGAACAAAGGGAAAGCAATATAGGAATGTGCAAAAGGTAGGTAGGAAAGAACCATAGCTATCCATTTCATTAACAGTGTAAAATGAAAATGTGTACAGAATGTTAGCTGAATTTGGACTGTCATCTCAACAAAGAGGGGTGATAACATGGCAATCATGTTGTATAACCAACTGGACCAAATCATGTGAAGTGGAGAGCTATACATGATGTAATATATACATACATTTTATATATGTGTGTGTGTGTGTGTGTGTGTGTGTGTGTGTGTGTGTGTGTGTGTGTGTGTGTGTGTGTATATATATATATATATATATATATATATATATATATATATATATATATATATAGGTTTATCGACATAATGTTGAATGTCATAATGTCTAATAGTCATTTGGTTGAAAAATAACATCTCAACCCAAAACTTTGAATTATCAAAATGTCTACAGTCATTTCATTGAAAAAGCAATGAAATCAACTCTACTATGCAAGAGGTCTACACCCCCCCCCCCCCCCACTTAAATATATCAACTCCGAGATCGCACTACAGGCAGAAATGGGCAAATTTGATAATTTCAGCATTGTGTGTTCAGACTAATTTTATTTCAGCATTTTGATCATTGAATATAGTGTGTTCAACAAATTCAGTTTCAACCATTTATATATATATATATATATATATATATATATATATATATATATATATATATATATATATATATATCTTGGTAAGGGACCAATATATAAGGGACCTGGGTCAGGTAAGTAGGGTAGGTGAGGAAGCAGATACAAACAAGGCACAGGAATGGTGAGGGACACCATGATTGGGGTTAGGGAGGGAACAACAAAAACCCTTACCCGTCAAACATGGGGACGGTGAGAATCTAGTCCTCACCCACAGGACTGTCATCACCACCCCCTTACTCCACTGGCTGTTGGAGTGCTTGACGTCTCCTGTGGACCCTGATGGAGAGCAGCCTCTCTATCCAGAATAGGCATGCACAACCCTACACATCAGCCCTGGCATCTCCTGGTGGATGATACAATCCCCACTTCTTCCAGTGCTCCCAGAGGGTTCCACAGCACCAACTGCCAGGGTAGTGCTACCTGAGGATGCAGGTTGTGCAGAGGCAGTACTGCCAGTTTGGGTCCCAGATATGCTGGATGTCGATGCTGGAGCTGGTGGAGTGTGGGCAGGCTGAGCCACTGGGGTTCTCCTACCTCCCTGTGCTGGTAAAGCATTTTGTGATTTGTTAGAGATGGATGATATGGAAATCTTTTGACAACAGATAAAGGAAAAAAGAGATAAGGGCTGGAGTGAGAGAGGAAAAAGATGAAATTAGTACCATCATATTTGATATACAATGCATTATCACAATAACAGTATTTTATCTAAACTTTTGCATTTAAGTATACTTAAAAACTGCAAACTATAATTAAGTAGTCTTCAAAGTAATCCTTGCAGTCTGCAGATATTGCACATATGCTTGGTTGAATTATACAGATTTAAGTTAACAGCAGGGCATTTATGTCACTTTATACAAATTAATGTATGTAATATTTTTAAAGGTTTGTACTGTTTTATACTTGTTACTTGTGGTTTTTGAACCCACAACCTCTGCCTATACTCTTACACTTGACTCCTACAGTTGGCTTGTGCTACAGACTGAAGCATACTTGCTTGCTTTTACATTTAAGATATGCATGCTTACTTTGTTACAACTGTATAGAAAATAAATTTTTAATTTAAAAGCTACCAGTCGTACTTTTCTTGTGCTGCGTACATAATCCTTCCTTCACTTAGTCTTTCTAGGCTTTTATTATGGGCTTCTCTGTTTGCAGTTCATAGGTAGGTACTAGGCTGTTGGCCCTAGGGCCTATATAAGCCTAACCAAAAAGGTACCTCCTGGCTTTTGCCTCCAAAGAAAATTATTTTCCTGTGCCCCTGTCGAGCAGAGCCACAGAAGTGATCCCCGGGGAGAATTTCCCATCTCCCATCCAATAATTTTTTTGAAGAGTGCTAATGAGGAGCTTTGTTTGATATAGATAGGTAGTTTATTCCAGAGTATGGTAAGTATCTGGGATAAGAATCTATCCCTCCAGCATGTTCTGTTTATTGTGGTGACAAGATTTAGGTCCCTAGAGCATGTAGCTCGGAGGGATTGGGATTTCTTTAATTGGAGCATGTCCAACAGCTCTGGGTTTGACATAGCTTTGTATGTTAGCAGAGATTGCCTCTGAGTAGACTATATGCGACGGAGTAAAGCTGGCATTTTTTGAGACGGTCTGCATAGGGCATCTGAGGCCAGTAATCCTTTTTGTGAGGTGTTTCTGTGGCCTTTCTAGTTGTTGTAGATGTCTTGTGAGGTACATACCAAAAGGGGCATCGTACTCTATAATGGGTCTAAAGAGTGACTAGTAGAGAGGAACAATGACTTCTTTTTTTCCTGGATGAGAAACCTTTTGTGATGAAGTGTGCTATGTAGAAGGATTTCATGACTACTGTGGTGATGTGATTATTAAAGGAGAGACTACTGTCCACCTGTGTCCCAAATTCTCTTATTACACTTTCGTTGTTAAGTAGACTACCGCCTATGTGGTAGTTCATGGGTACAGAGTTTTTACCAGAAGGGATTACAATGCACTTTTTGACATTGAGCTTGAGGCTGTGACTTTGACACCAGGCATCTGTCTCAGTGAGGCCCTTTTGTAGGATGCCCACATCGTTAGGAATTTTGATTATGTCTCCTAGTTTGCAGTCATCTGCAAACTTCATTAGCCCAAGACCTTCTGTGTCAGCCTGTACTTCTGAGAAGTAGATGCCAAACAGGAGAGGACCCAGGACTGAACCCTGTGGTACTTCAGTTGTCACTGGTCTGAAGTCTGATTTGGAGTCTGCTACTTTCACAGTGTGGGTTCTGTGAGCCAGTTGGCAACCCATCTTGTGACATAGGGATTTATACCTAGTTTAGTGAGTTTATCTATAATTTCAGAGTGGGGGATGCTGTTGAAAAGCTTGGCGAGATCGAGATAGGCTGTGTGAACCTCCTTACGCTCATCTACGGCTTTGGTGACCAAAGAAGTCTATCAGTTTTAGGAGACATGATCTGCCTTTTACAAACCCAAACTGAGTGGAATCCAGAACTTGGAGATTACCAATGTCATTGTTTATAAGTTCCATGATGAAACGTTCCATAGCCTTGCAGACCAGGCTCGTTAGGCTAATGGAGCGGTAGTTCCTGGGATCCGTGGTGGCTCCACCTTTGTGGAGTAGGATAACCGTTGCTGTGCGCCATTCAGTGGGCACAAAGTCTGAGGTGAGACTATGATTGAACATGGTACTTGGGCAGGGTGCCAGTTCGTGTAGAACGCAGCCTGGGATGTTGTCAGGTCCCATGGATGCTGTGTTCTTGGCTGTGGAGAGTGTGGTTTTTACCTGTGCAGCCGTGATTACAGGAACTTTGTATTCTTCTGGTATAGAGATGGGCCCTTTAGGGGGTGAGAGGGTGGTAAAGTTAGCACTGAACCTATCTGCCAGGATGTTGGCAACATCAGTTAGTTCTGTATATTTAGTGCCATTGTGCTGTAACTCAGAGCAGATCTGAGTGTTGCCATTGAAATTTGTGACATAGCTATAGAATGCTTTGTGGTTGTCTTTATAATCGGTGACCATTTTGTTTCCTTAACTAGCTTTGGAGGATTTTGAGGGATCTCAGCTTTTTAATGAGGTTGACCGGGGAGTTCCTCCAATCATGGGATTTTGCTCTTTTTTGCAACAGTTTCTTTCTTATGTTGTAGAGTTTATGGCAGGAGACCACCAGATTAGCTTCCTTTTTTTGGAGGATAGCATCTTGGTTCTGTTAGGGATTGCACGATCGATGCACTTGTGTAAGTGCTTATAAAGTGCATTTGTGTAGGATTCAGCAGTTGTACCACTATTGTCCGTCTGCATGGGTGTCCTGAAGTTTGCCACTTCTGTCTTAAGAAGCGTGAAGTTGGCTTTGCAGAAATTTTTTACGGTGGTTTCCCTAATGGGGGGCAGGGGTGGGATGTGGATGTCTAGGGTTATCTCAGTATTGGGTGCAGAATAAACAGAAGAGAACAATGGGAAATAATTTTACATACCAGTCTTGCATATATCTAGTATTCTATTTACTATAAATTCTTTTTATTAGCATACTTACACAACTGTGGAATGTCACTAGTTCGGAACACATCCATCCACTGGTTGAGTGTATCCCTCCTGCACCTTTTTAGGTCATTAAAGTGATGCCTACACTGTTCTCCAGTATGTGGAATCCCAGTTGCACTGGAGATGGCCTTGGCCAGACTATTCCAAGCCTCAGACTTGTAGTGGGAGCCGGTATAGTCCCCCTGCATCAGCCTTCGGCTCTGGCACTTTACAAGGTGTCCAGTAGAGACTCTGGACTTCTCAACATCCCACTTCTGTGCCCTAAACTGGTCCCTTTTGCTACCAGACATGTCCAAGCAGAGAGAACAGCAATAGCTAAGAATGATTTCTCACCACCTCCTGTTATCCACGTTTACTGATAGTGCGTATAAAACAACAGTGCCAAACAGAGAGAGTTTATTAAGTGGGAAAGTTAATATAACATTTGGCAATAATCTGAGGGTTATTTGCTGCTTGAACTGATAGCTGATTTCACTTTACAAACATGTATTGGGGTTTGCACAGATGTACTGGGGGCATACATTTCATGACCTGACACATTTTTGCTTTGGCTTTCCATGGTGATAAAATTGATTTTTACATTGTGGGATTAAAACCTATGCATAACAGACAAAACATTTTCTTCCTCAGAAGTGATTTTACATCTTTGCCACAGAAGTGCTTCTTAGACATAGTCATGAATTATATACAAATACACATGACAGATTGAGGGGTTAACCATGTATGTGTGTGACCTGACAAGGTCCTGCTTTATATATTCAGGAGCTTATGAGTCTTATTGAAGTCTTATGGCCATCCAAATACCACAATTATAATTACAGAAACATAGTAGTCTGTATACCATCAGTCATACATATAATTCATTTGAGCTCAACTGCTATACATAGTTATTGTTATTGTTTTTTATAGTTATGTTTAACTTTTTACATGAGATTTAATATAAGGTGAAATGGAGCAACAGTAAAAATATTTGGTATTTGCTGTATTAGAACCCAGGACCATCTGTACTGCAGCCCTTCACTTAACACCTGCTGACACAGAAATAGTTAAATAGCAGCTGGATAGTTCCCTTTTCATTGTTAATTTCTATGTGTTAACTGCTGCTTAGCGTGTTTGTGCAGTGCCAAAAGAATTGATAGAATGCATCCATTTTGAAATTGTTGAGTGGTTTCTCTCTGCAGGTGTTCTGAACCTGAAGGTGTTGGGGAAGGCTGATAATCACTGCACAATGCCACTTAGCAGATTTGTGTGATGGAAAGTAAAAAATGCAGCAGTGTATCCTTTTTGAAATTAAGAATGGCTGCATCCTGTCTGCAGGAGTCGCACAAACAAGACAAGCAAAGCTATACATGTTTTAGCCTTTTGAATAATATTCATTAGGTATCAACCTTAAAAGACAAAGGATATGTTGTGTGGATTAATGCGAAGTGATTCACAGGTGTAGTTGATGTATTGGTTATCAGAGAAGTGCTTTACATGACATTTGTTGTTTTTCCATTTCCTGTCTTTGCGTTAAGTTGTACCCAGCACAAATACTGGCATAAAAAAAAGAAGAAAAGAAATCTATAAAATAAGCAACACTACAAAACACTGAGCCAAGAATTTGGGATTCAGCAATTTTAATGAGTTAACACATCATTTGCATATTCACCATGCTCAAAGGCCTGAATCTACACTATAAAAAGTAGTTAGAGAACGTGAAGGTGAGGAGACTTGTTTATGTGGATAACACAGAAGATGATTGCTATTATGTTGGATTTAGCTGCACAGGGGACTGCTGATCTCTATAAGGTATGAGTGCATTTTTCAGTTATATACTGGAGATGCTTAGATGTCACTTAGAAAAATATTTTTGTATATGCATTCGCAAAGGCTACTTTTATCTATATGCACTTCTTAGACGTTTACTGATGACATAGGTATTTTTGTCAAGGCTTTTTACTTTCTCAGATGCACATCCTTATTAATTTTCATCACAAGTGTTAATGTTACAGCTGTTGTTATTTCAGTGAAATTTAAATGTCCTATATTGTCAGTGATACACGGGTGTAATCCTTCTAGAATGGTCCATAGAAACCTTTGGGGGAGTGCTGGCCACATGTAGAGGTGACTCACAGTTGCATAAAAATGAATGTTCTGTGGTAAATGTGTACAGATGTTTGGGACAGTTTATTTGATAGCACTTAAAACAGTTCACAGATGTTTTATTCCTTTGTTTGATAGAAACATGTCATTTGCCTGTTGTTTTGGGGGCACGGGAGCCAAATTCCATTTCTGTGTTGGCACAAACAAAAATTGTTTGTACAGAGATTTGCTTTGGTATTTTTACTCCACTTGTTTTGGATCCAGCCTTGCTTTGTTTGTGACTGTGATGTTAACCACATAAATCCTTTTTTATATTGTTTGTACAGAGGTTTGCTTTGGTATTTTTACTCCACTTGTTTTGGATCCAACCTTGCTTTGTGTGTGACTGTGATGTTACAACCACATAAATCCTTTTTTATATTTGAATTTCTGGAAGTTTTTTTTTTTTGGTTTTTGCAGTGGGTAATAATGAAAAGCTACTACTTATGTTTTATATATAAACAGAACTTTTATTTATGCAATGTTTGTGTATTATTATTCTTTTGTGTTTTATGTCAGTGGCACCCAGAAGTCCCAATTCCCGCAACCCCACCCCCCTTCAGTGACCCTGAGAATGATGTCATTGTACAAGCATTTGTGCAATGTGGTGGCTTTCTGCTTGAGAGAGGCTGTGAGGATATGTTGGGAAGAATGCAGATTTGGCAGCAAATAGTGGATGATGTCAGCGCTGTTGGGGGCCACATTGAGACATATGATCAGGTTAGTTATAGGGTCACTGACATGATTTCATTGGCCTGGAGGAGAGCAGCTGCAGTGACCTGTGGACAGATGGCTACCAGGAGAGGGCCTGTTACAGAGCCACCACTGATATCAGAGGAAGAGTTCCTGTCCACTGTCAGGGATGTAGAAAGCTCAGTGAAAAGTGCACAACAGCATGTGATTGATGTCGGTGCTGCTGTTTCAGTTAGGACAAGTATGTCCCAGGAGGTGCTTCCAGGTAGGCTTACATATGTCACTTGTTAAATATTTCTTGTATAGTAAAATATTTACAGCAATACTTAAGTTTAACAAATTTTCTTTTTTTTTGGGGGGGGGGGGGCTAGTTGTAGATTGATACAGTTAAGAAAACATTGTGGTTCATTACACATAGGCTTGTGTTGGATGTGTTATCCCAGTTTCTGTTAAACGTATTCATCTGATCTTGTCAATTTTCATTCTGTCCTCAACTTAATGGGTTCATATCTGATCCATCAGATCCAGCTCGGCCATTACAAAAGCTTGTGGCAACCAGAAAACTCTCAAGCTATTCCCTTACCTACAGTGCTCCAACCCCAAGTACCTCAGATCTCATTTGCTGCTTCCAGCAAAAGATGTGGTGTTGGTGCTCTCGACATACTGTTCATAATTAAGGGAATTCTTTCCCTTTAGACATGTATTTCTATTTCTATATTTTCTCTGGTATTTCTATTAAGATAGCTTTCATCATACCAGCATGGCAGAGAAACTGACTGGTTTCAAACATGTACTAAATGCAGTCATAATATACCACTTTTAGATACAGAGTTTTTACTGTTTAGGACCTCATCATTTCCAGCTGGACTGCTCCATTTGCCACTCTTTCAACCTTAGAGTTCTCGTGGAGTATAAGAATAAATTGATCCTTAAAGGGTTACTTCCCCCCTCTTTTTCTGAGGCCTTATCTGGAGCTTCCCCTGAGGAAACTTCTTCTTCTTCTTTCGGCTTTTTCCCGGTTAGGGGTCGCCACAGCAGATCACCTTGTCCGCACATTGAATGGCAGTGGAGTTTTAAAGTGTCGAGTTGCCAGCCCAGAGCCCAACCTACAACAGAAGGCACACACACACACACCTAGGGCCAATTTAGAGTGTCCATTCCACCTGCAGCATGTCTTTGGAATGTGGGAGGAAACCGAAGCACCCGGAGGAAGCCCACATGACCACAGGGAGGACATGCAGACTCCGCACAGAAGGCACCCCAGCTGAGGATCGAACTGGAGAACCTCTTGCTGTGAGGCGGCAATGCTAACCACTGCACCACCGTGGCCGCCCAAGCTTCCCCTGAGGAAACTAAAAAGACCATTTCTCCCAGTACCTCAACAGCTTCTACTAAATTGTCTGGGAAATCAAAGAAAAGACCTCTTTCGGATCTGACTGACTCATCAGATCCTAAAAAGAAAATTATAAAATTGTTGGATCCGACTTCAACATGGTGTAGAAGCCTACTTGAAAGGGATCTGCGGACACAGTTGCTCCTTTTACTGATTCAGCAAATTCACCTAATTTGCATACATATATGTGTTGACAATCTGGTAACTACACAGTTCATAGCCGTATGACCTAAGCAGCAGCACCAATGCACCATTGTACAGACCTGATGCAACGTCTTATATACATATCTGATAAATATAAAATACTTATTATTGCTTTTTTTTTTTTTTCAATTCAACAAGTTTGCGCTTATGTGATTTTGCGGATGCCTTCGAGTCTTCGTTTGTCAGTGCCCCCTGTGACAGAATGTCATTATTTGGCCACAGAGTTAAGGGCACTTTATCCAAGTGTGAAAAAGACAGAAAACCCTGTCTGCTTTGGGTGTACATTTATCCATGCTTCAAAGATCCTCCACCAGGAATCAAGGAGGTACTGGAAAAATGTTCAAAGGTTCCCAGGGTCCTTTCCAGAGCACACATAGAGGAGCTTCCCTAGGGGTAGAGGGGGGAATTCCAATGGTAGATGCCGCCCTCGTGGCAGAGGTGGCCCCCACAACCAAGGGTCCAGAGATTCCTTTTTTAACAGACCCTTCCAGCACTCCTGAATGGAAGCTTGATTGTTCCCCTCTGGGGACAATCTGGGGTAGATTATCCCTGCACCAGAGAACCTGGCTAGAGATAACAGATACATGGGTGCAGAGGGTCATTTCCAGAGGTTATACCCTTTTCCCTTTCTCCTCCAATCTTAAGAAAAATCCCCAATGTTCCATCCATTCAGATGCAACAAGCAGCACTTCAAATACAAAAGCTGTTAGAAAGAAAATCATCCAAGAGGTCCTACTAGACTAGATAGAGTTCGGAATTTAATCAAGAATAAATCAGTATGACGCACCAAAATTTTGGATGGTCACGGTTCAGTCCATTCTCCCATTTTTAGGCAAGAATGACTGGATGTGCTCGATAGACCTTCTGGACTCTTACTATCATGCAAGGATGAACAGATGATCCAGAAAGCATTTACGTTTCCGGCTGGAAGATTTGCAAGAGAGATTCTTGATCCTGCTGAAGCTGCTGTCTCAGGATGATGTTGTGTAACATGGCACAGACAGTGAAGATTTCAGTACATGTGCTTGGATTGTACTGCAGGGCTCCCCCAGGATGTATCTGGGCACCAGAACCACGACTTCAGCAGCTCGAACACTTGCTCTGTGATATTTCTGGTTTGAGCATGTGTCTCATTATAGCATTCTTCAGTTGGTGTGTGTCCATTTCTGATGGGTGTCAGCCATGGTTCCAGTGTATAACCTGCATCCCCCGGTAGGATATCATCCGTAGTAAACATCTGGTATATTTGGGAGTTGTGCCAGGTATGTGAGTAGTGGTAACTGCTTGAGTGGCCAGCACACACATTCAAGATGATGCCCTTAGCATTATGCATGACTTGGCAGTTAATGGAGTGAAAGTTCTTTATATTTATGCACATACTTTATTCCCCAGGTGGTGCCATGATTTCTGTATGTTTACATTCTATGGCATATTTGTGCCCCTGTCCTCAGTTGTACAGGGAAAATATATGGTGCCACTGGCATGTTAGAGCATAGCATTCAGAAAGTGATGGAGGATCTGAAATGCTCATGCCCCCAGCATGTCCCCTGTTGGTCTTTGAAAGGTTCTTGTAGCTAAAATTCTAAGTGCTACACATACCTTTGTCTCCATCTGTATTGGTTCCCCTCAGTTTGCCCTTGGTCTGAATTGAGGATGACAGAGGTTGCAGAGTTCCTGTAGTGTGTCTCTATCCACCCTGTAGTGCGCTACAATTTCTGCCTCATGCAGAGTGCGATAGGTTAAATGGGGTCTAAAAGCTTTTTTCCTTCTTGGCCATTGTCTATTAGCAGCAGCAGCAGCATAGACTTCAGCCTGTTGCACATACACATGAATTAAAGCAGCAGCAGCCTCTAACATTCGTTCTGTGTAGACTCCTTTCTGTGGCTCTATTCCAGTAGATTTTGGAATTTGCAGGGAAACCCAGCACTGAGTGTACACAGTTGCTTTATAGCTTGTTAAATAGCTCCTCCATCTTGGTTTGGTTGATTAGAATACATTTCACCTGCTTATGCTGTAATTAGTATACATGGTGTTTACACGGCTCTATGTGGCATGTAGAGCTGCTTACTGAATCCCAAACTGTGCACTACCATGTGCATATCACGCCGCGATACGCACATGGTCTTATCGGAACGTGTAGGGTTTACTGAATCTGCCCTTATGTATCTCTTATGTAGAATGGTTCAGAAGCTTAATGGTTTCTGTTTGTTGGTGTTTGGGGGGATGCCAGATGGCAAAGAAATATGTTGCATGTGCTGAATGCTACTTGTGTAAAGTACAAAGTTTTTTTTTTATTAATAAAAATTACTGTTAAAATAAAATAAAAAAAAATCACTGCTGCAGTGGCTGTGACTGATTAAAGTTATTCTTGGATGTCAACTCAGGACCCCACCTCAGGTGCTGCAGAGTAGCCACTGCATTAACACTATTGTCCCTCCAGCAGGTATGTGTCAGTCCAGCTTTGATCCACAGTTTGCCATTACACACACACACACACACACACACACACACACACACACACACACACACACACACACACACACACACACTCTGTACTGCTTAATCATGATGCAAAGGTGAGTTCTATACAAAACAGTGATGCAAAGGTAGTGTGGAAAACATTTGGTCAATATATCAGTCAATGTTTGCAAGCCTAATTGTCTGACACCTGTTCGCCTGCCCAGCAGTCTCATGTCCGTCCACAGCTGAAAAGTTGTTCATTATACTGTTTCCTGCACATACACAATGGTAAATACTGTTTAAGCACAAAAGAGTGCTGCAAAAGCTGGGGGGGGGGGCAAACCTATCAACTTAAGACACCCCCACAGGTGCTGCAATAAGCCCATTACACTAACACCAGTATCCCTCAAGCATGGCAGCAAGCAGGTGTCGGTCCTACACAGTTCCTCTTTAACCCATATATGCAACAAAATACACACTCTCAGAAACATTCACCTTTCTCCACTACGTTGTGGGCACTGTGCACACAGACAGGCACACATGGTTGAAAAGTAGTTGTCCATTACAATTTGACCAGAAGAAGCATGCTGACACATAAATACACTCTTCTTCCCCCCCCCCACACTTTAAAACCTTCATAGTTGTCTGCTACTCCTGCTGTGTAAATTTCCAATTATCTTTCACCAGCTCAAATAACACAGCAGTGATTTGATGTATTTGCACTACATCATTAAACTCAGAAATGTTATCCAAATATGACTAAAAAACAGCTGAAAAAGATGCTCCAGTTTTTAAGCAATTGCTTAAACAATATCTGAACCAGGACACATTGTTGAGGCTTTCTCTTAATGCTCCCTAATGTTCTAACTGAAACTACTAACCATTGTCACTTTCTACCACCTCTGTTGTCCTTCGACACTACTGCCCTTTCATTCACACTATTACTTATCAGTCGTACATTCTACTGTTTTCCTCAACAAACCAAAATGTTGTTTACTTTACCCACTAACTTCTCATTCTGTATCTTCTATGTGTACTTGTAATCTAATAGCATCGTGTCCCACATCGCCACTTACAAATATCTAAATAACTACCTTACTATTGCCGGTCCTTTAGCCATGTAAGAAAATTAAACTGATTTACCTGTTCAATGTATTACTGTATGTGATAAAAATCATATATTGCAAAACTGTGTATGGAAATCATCTTCTAGCATGTGAGCTTACTTTATTCAAGACTATGCCATAGTAAATATTTTACATAAAAATAGTGTAATATACTGTTATGTATTTTTTTCTTGTTACTTATTTGGAAAAGCATTGTGCTGGAGATTTTCATCCTGAGCCACTGCTGAAAAAGGTACATTTCCCAATCAACAAGGACAAGTAAAAAAATAAATGTATACTCCTTCTGTAACACCCCCATCCCCACCATGTACCAGTGAAGTGTGGTGCCTTTCCCAGTTTAGTACAAAAGAATGTAATAATGGCTATGGAAGACTTAAGCTACTGACTGGTATCAGTTGAGGACAACCATCAGTTGCTGCAGCAATCCCACTGCACACACACTTGTTGCTTCCTCAGCAGGGCAGCAAGTAAGTGTCAGTCCATCTTTGCACCACAGTTCTCCATTTCAGCTATACAACACACACACACACACACACCAGTGAATAGTGGAGCTTTGCCCACCTCTCCACAAGAATGCTGCATTGGCATTGGGAACCAAAATTAGTGAAGACATTCGCTCAGGAACCCCCCACCCAAGGTAGTGGAGAAAGTACTCTGTAGTGATGGTAGTTTACACCCTTCAGGGCAGTAAGCAGAAGTTAGTCCAGCTTTGCTTCACAGTTCTCCACTGCACCATATACACAATGCCAGCACTTGCACACTATACAGGATAACTAGAGGCAATGGCTGGTTCACTGCACACAGATGGTGCATGACTACTGTGGCCAAAGCCAATCCTGTTAGGTCAGTATGCAACTGATCACAGTTGCAAACCTAATGTAGTGACCCCATTTGTCTGTTGCCTGCCCAGCAATCTGATTTTAGTCCACAGTTGCATACTGGTTGTGCATTACACTTTGACCAGCAGATAACCCCACCCACACTATGCTGCAATGGCTAATTGGGGCCCAAAGCTATTGACTGATTTCACCTCAGGATGTCCCCCAGCTGTTCTGACCCTATGTCACCCAGCAGGGCTGCAAGCAGGTATCAATCTGTCTTTACCTCACACATCTGAAGTAGTTTACTTTATTTGGTCTTCAACCTATGGGAATACGGATCCATATTGGATCCAAGACGGCAAATATTACTAGTATCAGCTCCAAGCTCCAGACTCCTCCCCTTACCCATAATACACCGTCACTGCCTTCCATCCCCAGATCTCGTCTGCCGCGATTTGCTTATACATTGTGTCTTCAGAGCTCCAGCTAGCAGTGGGTTATTTCACAACTGTAAGTTTAAAACTTCATTTTTTTCATCAGTCTAGGTTAGTTTAGGTACCCCTTCTCCCCTCCCATCACTTTAGCGTCGAGTGTTAGTCTAATTAGGTAAATAGTTAGATTAGTTTGTTCTGTGGTGCCCCTCCCCCCTCAGTATTGTCTATAGACTAGTGTGGTGAGTGGGTGTGTGTGTTTTGGAGTTGAGAAATTTTTGCCTGTCTTTTTTAAAACTTTCTTTCTCTCAGGATGGCTGAAAAGCTTGTCTTTAAGCACTACACAGAGTCTGGCCATAAGCTCACCCCAGTGGATGGCCACACTCTGTGTGTGTTGTGCTTAGGTGTGGCCCACCTTAGTGTGGATTGCTCCATTTGTGCGGGGTTCAACCCCCGAGCTTTAAAAATAGGAAGGCCAAGTTGGCCCTCAAAGGTCTTCTTCCTTCTACCGATCCTCCTTCCTCGTCTTCGGCTTCAGTCACAGCGGTTGCTGTGACTGGCTGTCCCTCTTCTCTTCCTCTGGCCTCTCCTCCCTCCCAGGCTGGGACTCAAACTCCTGCATCTAAGCCTGTGGCAGCGAAGCAGAGGAGAGGTAGAGAAAGGGAGACAGAGTTGAAGATGAAGGAAAAGAGGAAGATGTCCCCAGACTTCGCTTCTCCGTGCAAGTCAGCACGAATCCGTGACTCCCCTAGGCTCCGGTCTCCGAGGTTCTCCCCGGAGCCAGAGGAGGCACGTCCAGTCTCCAGGGCCTTGGTTCCCCGACCCGCCAGGTCGGAGTCCGTGGCCTCGTCATGGTCAACCTGCCCCTTATCGGATATGGATCTGGATAAGATGATGCACTTTATCCGTACACAGATCCAGATGGGGGTCTTGCCAGCCCCTGCCGTCGGAATCCACTTCTCTAACCCTCAAAGATCTTTTTCCCGGAGCCAGAGAGGGCAAAAGAAGATGTGGTTCCGGAAGTCTCAGTATTCCCGGGACACTCGGGGCTCTTCTTCCCCTGGAGGCCGAGGGGGGCAGATTGGATGCTGGCCCAGAGGCAGAGGGGGTCTGTGGAACTTCAGGTCTCGAACCGTTCTCGGACAGACCCAGGCAGCAACCCTGAGGGGTTGCCCAGCTGCTCTACTCTGGAGGCAGTCAGGGGATGATTGTCCTTGCACCCAGCGGGATGGGAGTCCATAGCAACAGACCGCTGGGTGCTTCAAATCATATCCAGAGTGTATTCTATCTACTTCGTGGGTTACCCTGTATCTCCCAGACACCTCCCAGATGTTCCACCCATGCAAAGGGAGGCAACAGCACAGGAAATTTCCAAGCTGCTAATAAAAAGAGCCAATGAAACCGTCCCCCCAGGTCAGTCTGGATCGAGCTTCTACTTCAGGTTCTTTTTGGTGCCAAAGAAAACGGGGAACTTAAGACCCATTCTGCACCTCTCTACCCTGAACCTGTTTGTTGCCAAAGAGAAGTTCCAGATGGTCACGTTACAGTCCATCATGCTGTACCTGTAAGAAAGCAACTGGATGTGCTTGTTCGACCTCTAGGATGCCTACTATCTTACAAAAATGCGCAGAAGCTCCAGGAGGTCCCTCCACTTCTGGCTAGGTGCCAATCATTATCAATTTCGAGCCATACCCTTTGGTCTCGCCACAGTCCCCAGGGTATTTACCAAAGTGATGGCAGTTGTACTGACTCACCTGAGGCTTCAGGGGATTCAGGTCTATCCGTACCTGGACGATTGGCTCCTCACTGCTCCCACCAGGCATCTACTTTACCAAACCAGGGATTACTTTCTGACACTTGTCCTGAGTTTGGGCATCCCAATCAACACATCCAAATCTCTCCTAGATCCTGTACAGGTGATAGACTGTATTGGGGCCAGAATAGATACTCTTCAGTGCAAAATATTCCTGACCTCGGAGAAAACCTCAGGATGCATGTCTCCCTGATCTACCGATGTTCTTCATGTTTCACTGTTGCAGTCATAACTGTAGGGTACTCCTGCCGGCAGGCAGCCCGAGGTCGGCCAGAATATCAAAGTCTGGGTCCGGCGTCGGCTGTTTCAGCTAGAACCCTGACGTCAGAGCGCATGGGTATAAAGCCGACAGCCGACGCCATCTTCTCCAGTCTTTCTTGCCGTGCGGTGCAAAGCAGTTCGCTAGTTGTTGGTTGGCGTTTTCAAGACAACGTGGTGTGATTGTCATCGGTCCGAAGTTTTCTACTTCTCTTCTCAAAGCTAAGTACCCGTTGAAACTTTTTTCTTGCTCCTCCGATGTCAGAAAAAGTTAATAATTGTGTATCGTGTGGAAAACAAATACCTCATAAAGATTTCCACTCTTACTGTCTACCTTGCTTAGGCCCTGACCACGACGTTTCTTGTTGTCGGTCCTGTGCCAGGTTTAATTCTCGCACTATCAAGCGTAGGTACGATTGGGCCTTGAATTACTTCGGTAGACGATTTAATTATAGAATGTCGTCGGATACTTTACCGACTACCGGATTACAGAAGAAGCGCAAAGACAAGGACAGGCCTCCGAGGTCCAAACAGCATACTTTGCAGCCGGAGCCAGCTTCGGGTTCGGCGGTCGTCAGTGAGGCGCTTTTGCAGCCCCTGTCGTCCGCCACTTCAGAACCGATGGCTGACACGGACTCACATGGTGAGCCAACTAGGCCTAGTAATTTGTCTGCTGCAGGACCTTCGGACGTCGCTCCTTCAGATGGGTCCGGAACCGCTGTGCAGGTACCGGCTTCTGAGGAGGTCTTCAGACCTTCACACATTACTATTTCCTCAAAGACAAAAGCTAAGTCAAAGACTCCTGTTAAACCCAGACTTTCTGCTCAAGCTTCTTCGGACTCAGCTCCTAAGACTCAGAAGCAATTACTTCGGATGGCTGAGGATTTATTAACTATGATTAGGGGCTCTCACCCTCCTCCTGAGAAAAGGCCTAGACAGGATATTCCTTATGATTCCTCTGACCAGGCTTCTGTATCTTCTGTTTCTTCCTCTGATCAGGATTACTCTTTTCCTCCATATGAGGATTCAGATGCAGAGGATTCTGTTCCCTCTGCCTCTCCCCCTGAAGATTTCTCTTTTGGGGAAGCCTTGCATGCGATGAGGGAGCATTTTCATTGGGAAGGTCAGGATTATTCTGCTTCCAAAAAGAGTCTCAGGGAATTTCTTCTTCTCCCTCAGCACAGGCCTTTAGCTATTCCTCCTGTACTTGACATTGTGGATGATGCCTTCTCTGAAGCTATCTTGAATCCTGATTCCATGCCGCCTGCTCCTTCTAAGCCTGATAGATTTTGCAGGGTCCCTGATTCCCATCAATTCTTATTCAAGAACCCTTCTGCTGATCCTGAAACCATTTCGCAGAGTTCCAAGGCTGCTAAGGCCGCCTCCTCCAAGAATCCTATCCCCTCTGAAAAGGATTTTCGTGCCTTGGACAGGTGGGGCAAAAAGGTTTATACTTCAGCTACCCTTTCTATTAGAGCTTTAAATTGCCAGTTTCACGTGTTTAAGTATCAACAGTTTCTTTTATCTGTTTTAAAACAAAGGATTTCTACTTTTCCTGCATGTGCTGAGGACAAGGAATTACAGGATGTGTTGCATGCTACTGAACAAGTTAGCAAACATAGTTTACATTGTGGTTTTGATGCCTTAGAGGCTTCTTGCAGGGCAGCTGTCTCTGGTACTGTTATCAGGAGACATGCTTGGCTTCGTGAGCAGAATTTACCTGAACAAGTTAAGGCAAAATTGCTAGATGCCCCTGTTCAGCATGATGTCTTATTTGGGTCTAAGGCTGAGGAGGTTATTAAAAAGATGGAAGAAAAAGCCAAGTCTATGCAGACTGTAAAAGATTTCTTGCAAGTACAGCCTCCTAGATTTTCCAGAAATTGGCCCTCCAAAAATTGGTCTTTTACCTCCTCTGACAGGCCTCAAAGGGGAAGATATAGACGCTCCAGAGGTCGGGCGCAGGCTCTGGCCTCTTACAGATCTAGACAGTGGACTGCTTCTTCACCTAGAAGGGGAGAAGACGGATCTCAAACCCAAAGAAAGCAGACTCAATGACTCCCTCTGTTGGGCTTCAGGTCCTCCTTCCCTGGATGCCCCTGTCGAAGGAAAACTCTCTATTTTACCAAAATTGGACGTGCATTACCCAGGACAAATGGGTGTTAGACGTGATTTTGAAAGGTTACAGATTCCACTTTCACACTCTGCCAAGGCCTTCCGGCTGGCCAGATCTGCCAAAACATCAATGGACAGAGGCCTTAAATCAAGTGGACGCTTTATTAGCCTTAAGAGCCATAGAACCTGTTCCACCTCTAGAGGTGGGGAAAAGTTTTTACTCAAGACTTTTTCTGGTCCCAAGAAAACAAAACTCCTGGAGACCTATTCTGGACCTCTCAATATTAAACACTTTTTTGGAAATTCCAAAATTCAAGATGCTTACACTTCAACAACTTCTTCCAATGCTCTTACAAGATGCTTGGATGGTAACATTGGACTTAAGAGGCTTACTTACATGTCCCCATAAGGCAACAATGCAGAAAGTACCTCAGATTCAAGGCAGGGTCGAGACACTTCCAATTCTCTGTACTGCCATTTGGCTTATCTACTGCGCCCAGAGTTTTTACCAAATGCCTGGCTCCAGTAGTAGCTTACTGCAGACTACAGGGGATTCAGATTTACCCCTATCTGGACGACTGTCTAATTCAGGCAGACAGCAAAGACCTTCTACTTCAACACCTGCATTTTGTTCAACGTCTTCTCCTACTACTGGGATTCTCAGTGAACACAAAAAAGTCACATTTGATTCCTTCTCAACGAATGACCTTCTTGGGAGCCCTTTTGGACACAAGTTTACAGAAGGCCTTCCTCACTCCAGAAAAACAGTTACAGCTGGCTTCAATCTTCAAGACCTTGGCAGCATTGACTCAGCTCACTGCAAGGAAATTCCTGCAGGCTCTGGGCTACATGGCCTCTTGCATCCTGTTGATTCCAAATGCAAGGCTTCACATGAGGAAACTTCAATGGTACCTAAAGAGTGTATGGTCCCAACATTGCCACAGTCTGGATACAATGATTCCACTGATTACCTGCCTCCAGAAGGAATTCCTTTGGTGGTCCAGGGCGTGTGTTTTGAACGAAGGCAAGCCCTTTCGTCTACCTCAACCTTCTCAGATCATAACCACGGACGCCTCGGATTATGCATGGGGAGCTCATTTTCTAGACAAATGCCAACAGGGTTCTTGGACAAACAAACACCTTCTATGGCACATCAACTTGAAAGAAATGTTAGCAGTCCAAAATGCTCTTCTAACCTTCCAGACTCTTTTGAAGCCAGGACCTCTGCTAATTCAAACAGGCAATACCACAGTCATGTGGTACATAAACAAGCAAGGGGGCTCTCACTCTTACCCCCTTTGCAGACTTGCCATGACCTTATGGGATACAGCCCTAAATTTGAATCTGGATCTTCAGGCACAGTTCATTCCAGGAAAACAAAATCTCTTAGCAGACGGCCTAAGCAGGAACTTTTTGGATCCTCAGGAATGGATGTTGGACCCCAACTTATTCAGCAAGATAACTGCAGTTTGGGGCTGTCCTCAGATAGATCTGTTTGCATCCCATCTCAACCATCAGTTGCCTCTCTTTTGCACCAGGTCCTTCCACAAGACAGCTTGGAAAGTGGATGCCCTGTCTTTCAGCTGGAGGAATCTTTCGGGATATGCCTTCCCTCCTCTTCCTCTTCTGCCTCGGGTATTGCTAAAGATAAAGCTAGACAAACCCAGACTGATCATTTTGATGGCTCCAAATTGGCCTTGTCAGTTTTGGTACCCTACTCTACTGCACCTTTCCTTGGTTCCTCCTTGGAGTCTTCCTCTGACTCATTCTCTACTGTCCCAGCATCAGGGTCAGGTATTTCACTCTCAAATCAAGACTCTCTGTCTGGCAGCTTGGCTCATCAAAGGCAATTGATTCCTTCTTCTCTTCCTAAACAAGTTTTGGATGTTCTTTTGGAAGCTAGGCGTCCTAGTACTAGGAAATCTTATGCTTCTAAATGGAAAAGATTTTGCATTTGGATGCAGGATCGTGGCTCTGATCCTTTAATACCTGATATCTCATCTATTTTACTTTATCTCTCAGACCTTTTGATTAAAGGTCTTTCATTTTCTTCCATTAAAATTCATGCTTCTGCTATTTCAGCACATTTCAATTGTGATCCTCCCATTTTTTCCCACCAGTTGGTCAGACAATTTCTGAGAGGAGCTAAGAATGTAAAACCTCCTGTCCCTCCTTGGGATCTCAACTATGTCTTGGAAAAGCTTACTTTGCCTCCTTTTGAGCCTGCTGCGTCTGCGGACATTAAGTTCTTATCCTGGAAGACAGCTATCTTGTTGGCCTTGACTTCTGCCAGAAGGGTGTCTGAGTTACAAGCCCTCATGGCCGTGGAACCATACCTCATTTTCCATCAGGACAGAGTTTCCTTGAGGACCAATCCTACTTTTATGCCTAAGGTTGTTTCTAGAGTGGCTCTAAATCAGACTATTCACCTTCCTACCTTTTTTCCAAAACCCCAAAATAGGGGGGAAAGGATTTTGCATTCATTGGACGTACACAGGCAACTACGTTTTTACCTGGACAAAACTAAAAGATGTTATGTGATCCTATCTCGCCTACATTCTGTACTGATGGGCTCGGAGCCGATCCAGGGCTCCAACTCGGCAAGCTATGCTATAGAGCGAAGCCTCTTATTGGTTGAGCTATTCTCTATCCCAGGATGCACCACCACTAATCCCCCAGATCTCGTTTGCCGCTTACAAGGTAGGACGTGGTCTCAAACTTGGCTGAGCTAAGTGCTGTTTTTTCTTACAGTTTTCCTGTCAGGAAATTCTTGTTCTTTACCCAAAAGCTGTTTTAACAGCTATCGTTGTGTATCAGTGTGTTTTTGGTAAAATTTTGTGGTAAATTTTGTGTGATTGATTAGGGAAAGGTTTCCGTTTAAGTTAGAGGGGCCTTCCCCTATTCTTTAGCGAGTTTTCTTATTTTTAGAGAGGTCAAGTACCTGTTTAAGTTAGAGGGTTCTTGGCCCTCCTTTTTGGTGTTTGTACTTGTACTTGTATTGTACTTGTCAATTTTGGACTTTCGTTTATAAAAAAAAAAAAAAAAAAAAAAAGGTTTTATTGTTGTTGAAAGCTTTCTTTAGTGACATACATAGTATTGTGGTTTACAGGCATTATGTCCAAAGAGCATAGACCCTCAGGATTCAAGAAGTGCACGAGGTGCAATTATAAAATGTCCATCACCGATGATCACTCCTCGTGCGTGTACTGTTTAGGCGCCAAACACCTACAGGAGTCTTGCAGCGTGTGTCACGCTTTTTCCTCTAGGGTCCTCCAAGAGAGGAAGAGTAAATTAATCTTAAAAGGGCTTATCAAACCCTCCTTCGAGGAGGCCTTATCTTCCTCTTCCTCTCCAGCTAAGAAAAAGAAAGCGTCGGCTCCGACCAGCCCGTCGGAACCGACTACTAAGAAATCTAGGCAGGCTTCTCCATCGGCTCCACGGACTTGGAGCCGAGGCGAACGGTCTGCCTCGATGCCTCCAGTCTCGACTCCTCTGGTTTCGGAGCCGATGGCTGGGGCTTCGAGAGGCGGGTCACCTTCATCGGCTCCACTGATTTTGGAGCCGATGAGGGTCCGGCTCAGACTCTTCCCTTCGGCCGAAGCCCTCCTCGGCACCGAGGGAAATTGTTTTGGAATCTCCCTCGGCACCGATACTGGTAGAGTCTATTCGGAGCCGGTCCCCCAGTCCTTCGGAGCCGATGGAGAAGTCAGTTCGGACCCAGTCGGTTTCCTCCCGATCTTCCAAGATGTCGGATTCGGACATCGACAGGGTGCTCCTAAGACTTTCAGTCTCCTGTATTCCAGAAATTAGTTTCGGCTCCAGCCCATTCGGCTTCGGAGTCGATGGCCCACCCTGTAGTTCTGGTTCCTCCTCCAACAGCCTCGGCACCGTTGGAGCCGGTGCTGGTGGAGCCGATGGAGGTTTTCGGGTCGGCCCCGACCCTTACTCCAACCCCGGCTCTCGAGTCGGAGTTCGGTACACGGACCTCCTCCGTCGGCCCCGGGGGGGACACTTCGGGACCGATGTTTTCGGTTCCGAGCCTTCCTCTCGGTGCGTCGGCTGCGGGGGTACCGTCTGCTGTCGTGGCCAAGGGGGTTGGACCTTCCCAGGATTCTGGCGGTCCGGCCTTCAGGGCCATGAGGAGTGCGTTGGCCAAATCTTCTTTGGCTACCTCCACGGTCTCACCAGCACCTTCCCTCCATACGGAGACTGGGTCTTTGGTAGTCCCCCTGTCCGTAGACAGCGGAGCCCCGGGGCCTGAGGTCACCCCCAGTGGGGGTCCCCCCCCCCTTCCTGGAGGTCCCTCTTAAGCTTCTTCAGAGGAACCCCCAAGGAAAAGACCGTGCAAGAGGAAGCACATCGACTCCCCCGATGAGTCTCTCACGTCGGACACCGATCTTGATGATGCAGAGGGGTCCCCTAAGTCGTCCTCAGATGATGTCTCCTTTGCAGACATCTTGGAAGCCCTCAAACAACGAGGCGGCTGGCATTCCAAACCCACTTCTGCTGACGAGTCGGTGTTCCTCAAGGCCTTCGGGGCTCAGCCCTCCGCCTCCTGGGTGTCTCCGCCCTTCGACGAGCTCCTAGATTTGATCTGTCGAAGGGCGTGGGAACATCCAGACTCTGTGGAACCGGTGCCTGCACGCCCAAATAAGTTCTTATCAGCACCCCCAGAGAAGGAGTTTTTGACCAAAGGTGTGGCTGTAGATGCCTTGGTGGTAGCATCTGCTACCCAACAAGATGTAGCAGAGGCTTCAACGTCCGTCCATCCTCCTAAGGAGTCTAGGAGCATGGATCGGTACGGGAAGCGCACCCTTAGTTCAGCGGCCTTTACCTTAAGGTCTCTGAACTATTTAACGCACTTCACTAGATTTCAGAGGGATCTGATCAAGGAGCTTTCAGATACCCTCTTGGGTAACCTACCTGAGCAGCTGGCCCAGACGGTTGGCTCTCAGTTGGCTACGCTGTCATAGATATCAAACTCGTCCATGAGGCTCATTTCATATGCGGCTGAGGGGGCGAGTAGAGCGGCGGGTACGGGTGTTGCTCTACAGAGGCAAGCCTGGCTCCGCCTGTGTCATTTTGCGGAAGCCTTTAAGTCTTTCTTTGCCGACGCTCCCTTTGATGGGTCCTCTTTGTTTGGACCCAAGGTAAAGGACACATTGACCCGCTGTGAGCAAGAAGGTAAGACTTTGACTGCCGTAGGGGCACGATTTTCCACTCCCTTTCGGCCTTATCCCAAGGCTAAAAGAGGAGGGAAAATGTGGTTCCGTAAATCCCAGAAGTCTTATCCCTCGCAGCAGGACGATCCCCCTTCTAGAGGCAGAGGAGGGGGAAATTTTTCTGGAAGACGCTGTCCCAGAGGCGGCAGAGGGCCCCGCAACACTGGAGACCGCGAGTCCTTTCGTGGCTCTTCAGCCTTCCACAATCCCTGAAGGATTGCCCGACTGTGCAGCTCCGGAGCCAGTCGGGGTCGTTCGAGGCACCTAAAAGCCTGGGAAGGTATCACTCAGGACCGATGGGTGCTTCGAATCATCGCCGGAGGTTACGCCATCCCTTTTTCTCACTACCCACCTCCGTCCAAGAAAATCCCGGACCCGCCACCCAGTCAACGGGAAATGGCAGCCTTAGAAGTCTCAAAGCTGCTTCAAAAAGGAGTCATCCAACCGGTCCCCGCAGACCAGATCGGATTAGGGACTTACTAAAGATTCTTTTTGGTGCCAAAAAAGACCGGGGACGTGAGGCCCATTTTGGATCTCAGCATCCTAAATCGTTCAGTCAAAAAGTCCAAGTTCCGAATGGTCACCTTACAATCCATTCTCCCACTGCTGGAGAAAGGTGTTTGGATGTGCTCCATAGATCTCAAGGACGCCTATTACCACATCCTGGTAGATCAGGCGTCCAGGAGACATTTGCGCTTCAGCCTGGGAGACTGTCATTTTCAGTTTTGCGCACTGCCCTTTGGTCTTACCACAGCCCCCAGGGTGTTTACCAAATGTTTGGCGGTCGTGACTGCTCACCTGAGGAGTCTAGGATTCCAGGTGTTTCCGTATCTGGACGACTGGCTCCTAACTGCCACCTCCAGGCATCTACTATTGCAGAACCTACAAGCCACAATATCACTAGGCACTTCCCTTGGAATCACCTTCAATTGGCCAAAGTCTGTGTTGCTGCCATCTCAGCGCATAAGGTTCATCTGAGTAGAAATAGACTCAAACCAAATGCGGGTCTGTCTTCCTACAGAAGGGATACAAACTATACAGGCTCAAGTCCGAGCCTTGCTTCTCAGATCCAAAGCTCCAGCCAGGATGGTCCTGCAGCTATTGGGCTCTGTCGGCCACTGTTCTTCTAGTCCCCCTATCAAGATTTCATATGAGAATTCTCCAGTGGCTCCTTTCGACACAGTGGTCCTTTCAGGATCTCCCTCTCAGTCACCTCATACGGATCACGGAAACCTGCAAACGGGACCTTCGCTGGTGGCTGGTGCCCTCCAATCTGGATCAGGGACGACCCTTTGTTCCACCTCCTCCTATAGCCACTTTGACTACGGACGCCTCCCAGATGGGGTGGGGGGGGGCATTCCCTGGGCAGGTCAGTCCAAGGCAAATGGCATTCAGAAGAGAGTCTCCTTCATATCAACATTTTAGAAATGAGGGCGGTGCTTCTGTCTCTACAAGCCCTCCACGATTACCTCCCTCAGGGCGTAATTGCCGTTCACTCCGACAACATGTCAGTAGTCTGGTATCTCAACAAGCAGGGAGGGACCAGATCCTACCCTCTTTGCAGAGAGGCCATGAGAGTTTGGGAATGGGCAGTGGCGACCAGACGTTTTCTGGTAGCAACTCATATCCCTGGCAAATCCAACGTGATAGCCGACAGACTAAGCAGAACTATCCTCTCTCCTCACGAGTGGTCTCTGAACGATGCAATGACAACTCAGATCTTCAGCAGATGGGGAACTCCTTGTTGCGACCTCTTCGCAACCCCGCTGAACGCGAAGTGCAGAAAGTTCTTCTCTCACTCCAGCTCCGGGGGAGAGTCCTATGGACGCATTAGCCCATCCTTGGCCCACCGGCTTGCTATACGCCTTCCCTCCAGTTCCCCTCCTTCCCAGAGTGATCCAAAAGGCGTCTCACTTGGGGAGCAAAATGATCTTAGTTGCCCCTTACTGGCCTCGTCGGGTATGGTTTCCCTATCTTTGGAAATATGCACTGGACGGTCCATGGTTCCTGGATCAGATCCCAGACCTATTAATTCATCAGTCGGGACAACTCCACCAGTCCCTTCACACTTTGAAGTTAACAGCTTGGCTCCTCCTCTTCCGACTATAGTCAGGAATCATACCTTAGACCCGGAAGTCATACATATTTTATCATCGGCCCAAAAGTCTGCCACTAAGAAATTGTATACTAGCAAATGGAAGAGATTTGCTATTTGGGCTCAACTCTGGGGTCTGGATCCCATCACTATTCCTGTATCGGAAGTCCTGAAATTTCTAACTTCCCTATTCAATCAAGGTTCTTTAGTCTCTACCATCAAGGTCCAATTGGCAGCTATTTCCAATTTTCATGAATCTATAAACCCACCTTTAATGAGCAACAGATTGTGTAAAACCTTCATGAAAGGTGCTGCGCTTTTACGACCTCCGATTTCTCATCCTGCTCCTCCGTGGGATCTCGATGTGGTATTACGTGCCTTAACCTCCTCCCCCTTCGAACCGGCAGCAACATGTGATTTGAAATTTCTATCTTGGAAAACTGCCTTTCTGGTCGCGATTACTTCTGCCAGAAGGGTTTCAGAGCTTCAAGCTCTATATGTAAAACCACCGTTCCTGATTTTTCACAAAGATAGAGTATCCCTCAGGCCTAATCCATCCTTTGTCCCTAAAGTTTGTTCCAGTTTTTGCCTGCAACAGTCATTAGAACTTCCAGTTTTCTTTCCAAAGTACTCAAACAAAGCGGAATACATCTTCCACACATTGGATGTTCACAGGCAATTCCGTTTTTATTTAGACAGGACCCAACAAACAAGGAAAACAGATCAATTGTTTGTGTCCTTTTCGGATAATAAATTGGACAAAGCCGTCACAAAGGTCACTATTGCCAAATGGATCAGGGACTGTATTAGTCAAGCTTATTCCTCTTCTAATAAAGAGCTTACAACCTCTGTCAAAGCTCACTCTACAAGAGCTATGGCTACTTCAATAGCATTCCATTCTAAGCTTGCCATTAGTGACATTTGTGCTGCTGACTCGTGGTCTTCCCCGCACACTTTCATTTCCCACTACAAATTGGATGTGGCATCTCGTGGGCGAGCTTCATTTGGTTCCACAGTGCTCAGGAGTTTTTTCCAGTGAGCCACCCAGGATTTAGGTGCTAAGGACGCTGTCCCATCAGTACAGAATGTAGGCGAGATAGGATCACATAACATCTTTTCGTTATGTACTTACCATAACTTTAGATGTTTGGGATCCATCTCGCCTACATTCCTAATACCCACCCTCCTTCCCCCTGCCTTGGAGATCAGAAGAGATCGGACGGTCCGAATTCTATTGTTTCATCTTGAAACATCTGGCAATGTTATATAAACAGTTAAGTGTGTGTGCATGAATGCGGACAAACAAGATCTGGGGGATTAGTGGTGGTGCATCCTGGGATAGAGAATAGCTCGGCCAATAAGAGGCTTCGCTCTATAGCATAGCGTGCCGAGTCAGAGCCGAGGATCGGCACCGAGCCCATCAGTACAGAATGTAGGCGAGATGGATCCCAAACATCTAAAGTTATGGTAAGTACATAACTAAAAGTTTCAGAAAATCAGATCAATTGCTTATTTCTTTTGCTTCCAGTTCTCTTGGTAAAGCCATTTCTAAGCAAACTATTTCCAAATGGATTGCTCATGGAATAAGATATTGTTACTCTCTTTATGGAAAACAGATTCCAGGTACCGTCAGGACTCATTCTACTAGAGCAGCTGCCACTTCAGCAGCCTTTCACAGAGGAGTTCCTACCAAGGACATTCTGGAGGCTGCCACTTGGAGCTCTGTGCATACTTTTTCCAAGCACTATAACCTCCCTTTGTACTCTAAGTCTAGGGCAGGCTTTGCCTCTGCTGTCTTGCAGGGTCTTCTAGCTGCTCCTTCTACTTCATAACCTCCTCCCGTATTCTCAGCTTTGGGATTCTACCCTACAGTTATGACTGCAACAGTGAAACACGAAGAACATAGTACAGTTGTGTATACCTACCATAAATGTAGATGTTGAGTGTCTTCACTGTTGCAGTCATTCTCCTCCAGACCCCTCTTGTTTCTATTAGCTTACTGTGTTTCCTTTTCCACTACCTTTCTGGTGTATTTGTGTTTCCCTTGGGACACCTTTTGGTTTTATGGGGGCTTCTGACATCAGGGGCAAGAAAGGCTGGAGAAGATGGCGTCGGCTGTTGGCTTTATATCCATGCGCTCTGACGTCAGGGTTCTAGCTGAAACAGCCGACGCCGGACCCAGACTTTGATATTCTGGCCGACCTCGGGCTGCCTGCTGGCAGGAGTACCCTACAGTTATGACTGCAACAGTGAAGACACTCTAACATCTACATTTATGGTAGGTGTACACAACTGTACTTTCCCACCTCCCTCCTCCCAATGGTGGAATCAGTGTTGAGGGCCCTACGCTCGATAGCGGTGACCATAACTCTTCTTCTGTGTGCTCGGCTACACATGCAGATTCTTCAGTGGACTCTAGTGGTTCACTGGTCCCTGTTGGAACTGCCATTGACTTATCATATCCACCTAAGTAGAGTGTGTTGGTCGTCCCTCATATGGTGGATGAGCTCTCTGGACATTTTGGTGGGAGGACCCTTTGTTCCAACCCTGGCCCAAACCACAGTAACCATGGATGGCTCCCAACTCTGGTGGGGGGTATTGTTCGGGCAGGACAGTCCAAGGCCTGCAGTCCCCCATAGAGACCAGCTTGCATATCAGTGTCCTAGAGATGAAGGGGGGGTCCTTCTAGCGTTGCAGGTCCTTCATGCCTTTCTTCCTCTGGGGACAATTGCCATTCAGTCAGACAAAATGTCAGTAGTCTGGTATATCAACAAACTGGGAGGGACCAGATCTTACCCCCTTTGTCATGAGGTCATGAGACTGTAGGAATGGGTGATCTCCACCGGTCGCTTTCTCATCGCAATGCTCATTCTGGGACGGTCCAACATCCTAGCGGACAGGTTAAGTCAGACCATTCTAATGCCTTACGAGTGGTCTCTGAATCTGTCAGTAGCAGAACAGATCTTCAACAGATGGGGTCAACCTTGCTGCGATCTCTTCGCATCTCCTTCCAACGCGAAGTGCAGCAAGTTTTTCACTCTGAACCTTCTGCTGGGGGAGTCCCCCAGAGATGCTCTTGTTCATGCTTGGCCTCTCAGTCTTCTGTATGCTTACCTGCCAGTACCTCTCATTCCGAGGTTTCTGCAGAAAGCTTGTCGACTGGGGAGCAAGGTGATCCTCATTGCCCCATTCTGGCCTCGCCAGGTATGGTTTCCCTTCCTTTGGTCTCACATTTTGGCTCCACCTTGGATCCCAGATCCCATTCAGAATTTGATTTCACACCCCTCGGGGGGTGCCTCATCCGAGTCTGGACAGCCTGAAGCTCACGGCTTGGCTGCTCCAGTTCCCATAATTGCTAGGACTCCCAGACTATCGTCCTCCATTAGATCTGTTTTGGTAGCTGCTCAGAAGTCTTCGACCAGAAAGGTTTATTGCAGCAAGTGGAGACGTTTTTCTTTCTGGGCCTCTCAGAGAAGTTTAGATCCTTTCACGGCTCCTATTTCCGGTATTCTTGGTTTCCTAGCTGATATTTTCCAGCACGGAGCTAGTTCTTCTACTGTCAAAGTTCAGTTGGCTGCCGTTTCCCATTTTCATGTGGGCGAGAATTCTGCATCCTTAGTATCTTCCACACTGTGTAAAGCTTTTATCAAAGGCACTTTTTTGCTACACCCTCTTGGTCAAAGATCCTATTCCCCTGTGGGAAGTTACTGTGGTTCTCCAAGCTTTGGTCACTCCGCCTTTCAAGCCTGCCGCAACTGCCAATCTAAAATGTCGTGGAAAACAGCCTTTTCTGGTGGCTATCACCTCTGCTAGAAGGGTTTCAGAATTACAGGCCTTGTCCATCAAACTTCTGTACATGATTTTTCATGAAGACAGAGATCTGAAGTAGTTACCTCATTTGTTCTGCAACCTGTGGGTCTCGGATCCGACCGGCATCTTTCCAAGCTTCAAGATCCGAGCTCCTAGCTCCTCCCCTCTACCCACAATCCCCTGTCACCACCACACTACCTCAGATCGTTTTTGCCATGGCTTGAATAACAAGCATCTTGAGAAAAGCTCCTGAGCTTAGACAGGGAAGTGAATATTTTTCTTTCAAGAGATTTTCTTAAAACTTTAAAAGTTAAACAGGAGAGTATTGTGAGTGTTTCTCTGCCCTTTTTTGTTTTCAGGATTGCGTTTTTATTCAGTTAACCCTTCCCCTAGGTGTTTGGGCGTGTGAGTGTGTGTGTGTCAGGAAAATGGCCGAAGGCCATAAAGCTATTTTTTCAAAGTGCACTGGGTGTGGCCATAAGCTTTCCCCAGCTGATGGCCACACTCAGTGCGTTATATGCCTGGGGGTTGCCCATTTGTCTTCAGACTGCCAGGTTTGCGCAGCCTTCAACCCCTGGGCTGTGAGGGACAGAAGGAACAGGCTTATTCTGGCGGGATTGCTTTCCCCGGAGGAGGCCTCTTTCTCCTCTCCCTCCAAGGTGCAGGCTACCCAGGTAGCTTCGGCACCCCTGATTCCCTCGACTCAGGCTGGGACTCAACCTCCCACTACTGCCTTGAGTACGAAGGAAGTTCAGGCTTCTCCTTCTAGGGATAAGCACAGGGAGAAGCACAGACACAAGAGGCGAGCTGAGCCTCATCCCTTGGCTCCGCCTTCAAAAATTGTTAAATCGCCTCTGAGGGTGTCCGGACCTTCTCCTTCTCGGCTCCGATCTTCCTTCTCACCGGAGCTGGAGGAGGAGCTCCTATCACCCTCGAGGTCGTCGAGGCGGCCCTCCAGGCCCGCCTCTATGACCTCCTCTAGATCTACTAGGTCTCTCTCCGACGCCGATATGGATAGGATGATGCGTCGGTTTTTGCAGCCCCAAATGCAGATGAGGGTGCTCCTGCCCCCCCCCCTCCACGGGGGGGGGGGAGTGCAGCTTCATTATTTGCCCCGATTTCTCCTTCTTCAACCCGGATCCGGGTTTTGGAGTCTTCGGATCCAGGCCCTTTCAGAGCTGGGGTTTTGTCAGTGCCGGTGGCCCAAGCCTTCTCGACGCCGACCATACCCTCGAGTATTTCGGATCCGAGCTCTCGGGGCCGTGGGCCGGGCGTCGGATCCGTGGTAGTGGGTGCATCTTCGGCACCGCCTATGTTGGAGAGCACCTCCTTTTCGGATCCGATGGCTTCGGCTCCGACCCAGATCCCTATCTCGGAGCCGAGGAGACTGCTCTCGGGGCCAGAAGAGAGTAGTTCTCCCTCGGCGTTCGAGGTAGTGGAGAGGGTACTGTCGAGGTCTTCCAGGTCCCCGACTCAGGCTTTGGATCCCTCCGCTCCCCCACTGCATATGGGTCTAATTTCCATCATCCTTCCATCGGGACAGCCTGCTCAGACCCTCCAGTTGGTTCCCTTTGAGGAACAAGAGGCCGTTGACGAGCCCTCTTCTGATAGTCCCACAGAGGAGGTGCCTCATAAACGGACGTGTAAAAGGAGGCACATGGACTCCCCCGAGTCCGTCACCACAGATACGGACTTGGAGGAAAGGGAAGGTTCCCCAAGGTCACCCCCCGAGGATGTCTCCTTTGGAGACATCATGGAAATGTTGCGTATTGGGGGGGGGGGTCTGCCCAAAAACCTTCCTCAGATGAGTCCGTATTTCTGGAGGCGTTTGAAGCGGGCCCATCTACCTCCTGGGTGTCCCCACCGGCAGATCCCCTGGTAGATCTCCTGACTACCAGGGCTTGGCAGGAACCCGACACCATGGAGCCTATCCCACGTCGACCTGATAAAATCCTTAGCCCCCCCTTCAGACAGGCAGGCTTGGGCCATAGGGTCTCCAGTTGATGCCATGTTGGTGGCTGCTGCCACTAAGAGAGAACTCTCCCAGGAGAGCTCCACGGTCCACCCGCCGGACAAGGAGTCCTGGGCGCTGGACCGTATAGGGAAGCGGACCTTTGCTTCAGCAACCTTCTCCATGAGGGCGCTGAATTATATGGCGCATATCATCAGGCTGCAATGGGATTTGATCAAGGAATACACTGCAGCTCCACCTGAGTCCATGTCGGTCGAGGACAAAACCGTGTTCTCGACACGTATGGCCACTCTCAAGTCCATTTCAAATACGTCTATGCGGCTACTGTCTTATGCTATGGAGGGAGCCGCAAGGGTCAGCGGAGCAGGTGTTGTCTTGAGACGTCACTCCTGGCTCCGTCTTTGTAATTTCGCAGAACCTTTCAAGGCGACCTTCACGAACGCACCCTTTGACGGCTCTTCGCTTTTTGACAAGACTGTACGCGATACACTAAAAGCGAGAAGGACGGGAAGACACTATTTGCCGTCGGAGTCCGCTTCTCGAGCCCCCAACGTTCCTTCTCAAGGAATCAGAGGGGGCAAAAGAAGCTGTGGTTCCGCAAGTCTCAGCAATCCTATCCAGCTTCGGACTCCGCGCCCTCCAGAGGCAGAGGAGGGCAGGGTGGACGCCGGCCCAGAGGCAGAGGTGGACCGCATAACTTCGGGTCTAGGGAACCTTTTTCCGAGAGACCCGCGCAACAGCCCTGAGGGCTTACCAGACTGTCCAGCTCTGGAGACAGTCGGGGGGCGTTTAACGAAGCACCTGTCAATGTGGGAGTCCATCACGAACGATCGATGGGTGCTCCGAATTATATCCAGAGGCTACAAAATTTCCTTCCTATTTCGTCCTTCCTCAGGTGGTCGCCTCCCCGATGTCCCACCCAATCAGAGAGGCGGCGACCGTAGAGATTTCAAATTTGTTAGAAAAAAGAGCCATCCAGCGGGTCCCCCCAGACCAATCCGGATCGGGCTACTACTCAAGGTTCTTTTTAGTGCCAAAAAAGACGGGGGACCTCAGGCCCATTCTAGACTTGTCCGCCCTGAACATGTTTGTCCCCAAAGAAAGATTTCGGATGGTCACTCTACAATCTATTCTCCCCTTAATGCAGGAGAACGACTGGATGTGCTCTCTAGACCTCAAGGATGCGTACTACTGCATTCTAATGGACAGACGGTCCAGGAGATTCCTCCGCTTCCGGCTAGAGGCCAGTCATTACCAGTTCAGGGTCCTTTCGTTCGGACTCACCTCAGCCCCCAGGGTGTTCACCAAAGTCATGGCAGTGGTTGCGGCCCACCTGAGGCTTCAGGGCATAAGGGTCTTTCCGTACCTAGACGACTGGCTCCTCACAGCAACCAACATGCATCAACTTTGTACCGCGAGAGACTATGTGCTGTCTCTTGCCGACAGCTTGGGCATCTCGGTCAACATACCAAAGTGTTTTCTTCATCCTGTGCAAGCATTAGATTTCATAGGAGCCAGGCTAGATTCCCGATCTTCTCTGGCCTTCTTGACCTCGGACAGGCTATCCAGCCTCTCACTCCAGGTTTTGGCTCTTCTTCGCACCAAAGCTCTGCCGGCGGAGTTAGTCCTGACAGCACTAGGCTCGATGGCAGCGGCTACCGGCCTCTCTCCATGCTCGCCTAAGGATGCGTATATTACAGTGGACACTCCAAGTTCAATGGTCTCTGTTACTCCACCCATTGAACACTCCTATCCCCCTGAGCAGAGTTTGCAGGGAATCCCTCCTTTGGTGGCTTCACTCCCCAGAACTCAGGCAAGGGAGACCCTTTGTGACCCCCCCCCCCAGATCATGTTAACCACGGATGCTTCTCGCCTAGGGTAGGGGGGGCATTGTTTGGGCAGAAACGTCCAAGGTATGTGGACCTTGTCGGAGACCGCTTTGCACATAAATGTTCTGGAGATGAGGGCGGTGCTTCTAGCGTTGCAGGCTCTCCAAGACCTTCTACCTCTAGGAACAATTGCAATACAGACGGACAATATGTCAGTGGTCTGGTATATAAACAAACAAGGGGGAACCAGATCCTACCCTCTTTGTCGAGAAGCCATGAGAGTTTGGGAATGGGCGATATCCACCAACCGCTTTCTGATAGCAACGCACATTCCGGGACGATCCAACATTCTGGCGGACAAATTGAGTCGAGTAATTCTCAGTCCTTACGAGTGGTGTCTCAATCCGAAAGTTGTGAAGGAAATTTTCCACAAGTGGGGTTGGCCTCGCTGCGATCTTTTTGCTACTCCCCAAAACACAAAATGCAGCGAGTTCTTCGCAATTCTTCCCCCAGAAGTGGAGAGCCCCAGAGACACTCTGATTTATGCTTGGCCTCCCGGTCTACTCTATGCTTACCCCCCGCTTCCGCTCACGGCGAAGTTCATTCAGAAAGCCGCACGGTTGGGGAGCAAAATTATCCTCATAGCCCCATTCTGGCCTCGTCAAATCTGGTTTCCATACCTGCGGTCTCAGTCTCTCCTCCCCTTTAATCCTGGATCCCATTCCAGATCTGATATCTCACCCAACGGGGTGCCCAACACCGAACCTGGTAAACCTGAAGCTCGCGACTTGGTTGATCCGGTTCCACTAATGGCAAGGACTGCCGGTATCTTGTCACCAGTGAAAACTATTCTGGTAGCGGCTCATAAACCGTCCACCAGGAAAATCTGTAATAGCAAGTGGAAACGATTTTCTGTCTGGGCTAACAGCCAAGGTCTCAACCCCTTTACTGTTCCGATTCCTACAGTCTTGGATTTTTTGTCCATGATTTTTGAACAAGGGGCCAGTGCATCAACGGTTAAAGTACAGTTGGCAGCAATATCCCATTTTCATGTGGGAGACTGATTAGGATCTCTAGCATCTACAAAATTGTGTAAGACATTCTTGCGGGGCGTTTTCCTTCTCAAGCCACCAGTGAAATCCGTGACTCCCCCTTGGGACTTGACCTTTGTTCTGCAAGCCTTAACGAAACCTCCTTTTGAACCTGCAGCTTCTGTACCCCTTAATTTTCTGTCCTGGAAAACAGCATTCTTGGTAGCCATAACTTCTGCTAAAAGGGTTTCAGAGCTCCAAGCTTTGTGCATGAAACCTCCCTATCTTATTTTCCACAATGACAGAGTGTCTCTCAGGACTAACCCGTCTTTCTTACCAAAAGTGGCATCTGTGGCAAATATCAATCAGACTATCAATCTGCCAGTGTTTTTCAAAAATTTTCAAAATAAGGGAGAATACATGTTGCATACACTAGACGTACATAGACAGTTGCATTTTTACCTGCACAGAACCAAAGATGTTTGTAAGGCTGATCAACTCTTTGTGTCATTTGCTCCTTCATTCATGGGAAACCCTATATCCAAAGTGACACTGGCTAATTGGATTTGTCAATGTATTTCTCAGGCTTATAAGGCATCAGGCGAAACAACCCCATTCAAAATCCGTGCACATTCCACAAGGTCCATCGCAACTTCTGCAGCCTTCTGGTCCAGGATGCCGTTGGACGACATATGTTCAGCAGCCACTTGGTCTTCTGCTCATACGTTTATTTCTCATTATAAGCTGGACATGATATCTAGAAGCAGGGCGTCCTTTGGCTCCGCGGTGCATCAGAATATCCTCCCATAGACCACCCAGGTTTCTTTGTGTAGGTAGCTGGGCACTTTGCCCCACAGGTTGCAGAACAAATGAAGTAACTACTTCAGATTTAGAAGTTATGTACTCACCATAACGTTCCATCTGAGTAGGTACTTCATTTGTCTGCAACCATCCCCCCCTGCCATCCCCCTAACCTGTATCGGGTTTCTAGGATCTTTATGATTCTTGAGAATATCTGAACCTGTTTATTACAGTTTTTTTTCAGATGATACAGCAAAACCGATCTGAAGTAATGTGGTGGTGACAGGGGATTTTTGGGTAGAGGGGAGGAGCTAGGAGCTCGGATCTTGAAGCTTGGAAAGCTGCCGGTCGGATCCGAGACCCACAGGTTGCAGACAAATTATGTACCTACTCAGATGGAACGTTATGGTGAGTACATAACTTCTAATTTCCCTTCGGATCATTCCATCCTTTCTTCTTAAGGTGGCTTCACCAGTCTGTCAATCAGACTATGTTCTTTCCCAATTTTACGAACAAAATGGAATACAAACTACACATGTTGGATGTTCGTAGACAGTTGCAATTCTATTTACACGGGACAAAAAATTTCCGTAAATCTGATCAATTGTTAGGTTTCCCTTTTTGAGGAAACCTATCTCCAAGGTCATTATAGCTAGATGGATTTTGTCATGCGTCCTGCAGGTCTATAAGGACAGAGGCATGTCTCCTCCACGTCAGGTTAAAGCTTATTCCACCAGGTTCATGGCTACTTCTGCAGCTTTCTGGTCTAGAGTGTCTTTGGAAGACATTTGCTCTGCAACTACTTGGTCCTTATCTCATACATTTATTTCTCATTATAAATTTGATTTGATTTCAAGAAGGAGAGCATCCTTTGGTTCCATGATGCTCCGGAATATCCTTCCATGAGGGCCTCCCATGAGTTTTAGTAGCTGGGGACTCTGTCCCACAGGTTGAAGACCAAATGAAGTAAGCTACTTCAGATAAAGAAGTTATGTACTCACCATAACGTTCCATCTGAGTAGTTGTACTTCATTTGTCTTCAGCTGTCCTTCCCCCGGACCTTGGCGCATGATCAACCCACGGGCTGCAGTATAGGTCACAAGTATATTATCAGGTCGGGTTCTAAGTATAAGTTCAGCAAACTTGATCTGGGGATGGAAGGCAGTGGAGATGTATTATGG
This sequence comes from Protopterus annectens, assembly GCF_019279795.1. Lineage (NCBI taxonomy): Eukaryota > Metazoa > Chordata > Ceratodontiformes > Protopteridae > Protopterus > Protopterus annectens. The sequence continues at coordinate 1,305,562,842 of NC_056741.1, read as the reverse complement.
GTAAGGGGAGGGGTTTGGAGCTCGGAGCTGCTAGTAATATTTGCCGGCTCGGATTCATATTCCCACAGGTTGAAGACAAATGAAGTACAACTACTCAGCTGGAACGTTATGGTGAATACATAACTTCTTTTTTTCAATTACTTCATATGTCTATCTCTTTCACACACTGTGTAATGGTCAATTGTGGAGCTTTGCTCATCGCTCCATAAAAGTGCTGCAGTGACTATAGGGACCAAAGCTGTTGACAATGTTTGCCTTTCATTGTATTTGACTTATTGAATCTGTTGTACCCATCTGGTCTGAACTTGCAAAATGGTACTGTGTATCCGTCCCTTACTTGGTCTAGCTCGGGGCTTAATTCAAGCTACTGATCCTTCTTGTAAAGTCCTTTCTTGTAAATGAAAGAGGGATAACTTTTTTCCTGTGAAGAGATTCAAGGGTCTGACATCTGAAAAGAAAGATGCAGGGGTGGATGCGGCTTTTCTTTTCTTCAGATTTCTGATTAAAACTCAGAGGAGAGCTCAGTTAGAGGGGCGTGGTATCTTTTTCAGAAACTGTTCTAGAATGTGTCAGTTTGTTTTCAGTTGGAGAACACTGAGGTTTCTCAGTCTGTCAGAAAATACTATGAGTTGTTACAGAAGGTTTTCCCAGATCCTACACCCGTTCCTCCGATGCTGTCTGCTTTAGAGGATGTGTGTATTACTGCGTGCACTTTTCCTGATAATCAGCCAGCTGTCCCTAAAAAGGCAGATAGATTGTATAAAGTTCCTTAGTATTTTAAATTTTTATGTACTATTCCCAAATTTATGTACTATTCCCAAACCTGTCTTAGCAGCTGTAGCTCCAATTGGTCCCACTGCTGCCAAGCATTTAACCAATGTCAATCCTACTCTTTCTGATAGAGATGGGAAAATTATTGATAGTTATTGGGAAAAGTATATATTTCTGCTAACTTTGATTTTTCAGAATTTTTAATTGTTTCATATGTTAAAGCTTGTTCTGACTAACTGAAAGGACGTTTCATATGTTAGTTAGTTCGTTCTGACTAACTGAAAGGATGAGGAATGTTTTATCTGTTTCTTGTGAGAAAAAATCTGCTTTTAAATTAGTTTCTTCTATTGCACAGGTTACTACTCATTGTTTACATTGTGTGTGACTGTTGATACTTCTTCCTGGACTACGCCACTGGTACTGTTTTGAGGAGTTTTGTGTAACTGCATTCTCAGAACTTCCCAGATGATGATAAAAGTGATATTTTAATTATTTCACCCTTCGACAGAGATTTAGTGTTTGGCCCATTTACTGCAGAGGTGATTGAAAAGTGTGATGAAGGGGGCAAGATGATCCGTGGAATCTCTAAGATTTTTCAGCCTTGCTTTTCCAAACTTTCCAAGGGATTTTACTCAGCCAATTTTGGCAAAATCCAAATTATATAAGGGATTTTTCTCATTCAATTTTGGTAAAAAGCAGAAGAACCCGTCTCAACAAAATACAGGTAAACAGATGTTTTAAGAGTAAATGGGAATGGAGTTTCAAACTGAAGTATCGAGCATCCAAAAACCAAGGACTGTTCAACAAGACCTTATGATTGTTCAACAAGACCTGACCCCCTCCTACCCTGGCTCCTTTTATCTTTCAGGAATTCCGAATCTCTGTTTTTCTCCTTGGCAACAGATTGTTTCAGACAAATGGGTCCCAAAAATCATTTATCAATGTTACAGGTGGCAGTGGGTGGAAATTCCTCCTTTCCAGGAAGTCCTTCCTAATCCTGCAGGTCAGACTGTCTCCTTTCCCACCTGTTCTTCATCAAATGCTGTTCCAAGGAGTGATAGAACCAGTTCCTCTTCCCCTGTGGAGAAGGGTTTTTATTCAAGGATGTTCCTAGTGCTAAAGAAAGAAAATGCATGGAAACCAATTCTGTATCTTTCTTTCCTAACCTTGTTTGTTGTGATGGTGCCCAGATTCCAAATTATATCACTTTACAACTTGTTACCTCTTTTTCCTCTTTCAAGTTTGCTGGTAACACTTGACTTAAAAGATGCTTATCACACACTTATTCATCCGGACTTTGAATGTTTATGTTTGTGTGTGTCTTGATCACATTATCAGTTCCCTGCCTTATTAATTTCTCCAAGTCTTTTGGATTTCTAATATCATTACAGCAGTGGACCCCATTCCTAAGTCAAATTATGGTCAAAGTTCATGAAATTAGTATTGTTTCAATCTTTGATGTTAGCCCAGAAGTGCCCAGTAATTACTCCTCCTGCAGTTCATACGGAGTTACATAGGTTCATAGGTGTGTACTAGGCTAATGGCCCTGGACCCTTTACAAGCCTAGCCCATAGAAGTGGCCTGGCATTGTGCCGCCCGACATTAGTTCCCAGTGCCTCTATCAAGTAGAGTCACTGGAGTGATCCCCGGGGTGAACTTTCTATTATCCATCCACTCATCAAGATTTCTCTTGAGGGTCAGCGAGGTGCTCTGCTTGACATGTATGGGAATTCTATTCCTGAGCATGGACAGTCTCTGGGGAAGGAACCTGTCCCTCCAGCATGTTCTGTTGATTATGGTAATGAGGTTGAGGTCTCTGGAGTGTGTGGTGCAGAGGGATTGGGATTTCTCTAGATGTAGCATTTCTAACAGAGCTGGGTCAGACATGGCTTTGTAAGTCAAGCAAAGATCACGTCTAAGTAGGTGATATGCGACAGAGATTAGCTGGATCTTTTGAGTCTGTCCATGTAGGACATGTGTTTTATTGCCTTTGATCCTCCTCGTGTGGCACTTCTGAGACCTCTCCAGCTGTTCCAGGTGTCTAGTGAGGTACATGCCAAACGAGGCATTGTACTCTATGATTGGTCTATAAATGGAAGAGTAGAGAGAGACTATTACCTCTTTCTTCCTGGATGCAAAACCTTTGGTAATTAGGTGTGCCTCATAAAAGGACTTTCTGAACACAGTGGCAGTGTGCTGGTCGAAGGTGAGGTTGCTGTTAATCTGCATTCCTAGATCTCTTATAATGCCTTCAGTGTTCACTGGGCTCCCATCAGTGTGGTAATTAGTGGAAACTGAGTTTTTACCAAAGGGGATGACAATGCATTTTTTGGTGTTAAGCTTAAGGCCATGATTTCGACACCAGTCATTGGTCTCAGTGAGGCCTTTCTGTAGGATGTCTGCATCACTAGGGGAGTTAATAATGGTTCCCAGCTTGCAGCTGTCAGTGAACTTGGTCAGCCAGAGTTCCTTTGTGTTGGCCTGGACTTCTGAGAAGTAGATGCTGAATAGGAGGGGACCCAGGACTGATCCCTGTGGAACTTCACTCGTGACTGGTCGGCAGTCTGACTTGAGTCCGCTACTTTTGCACTGTGTGTTCTCTGAGCCAGTTTGCAACCCACCTAGTGATACAGGGGTTGATGCCTAGTTTGGTGATGTTATTAATAATTCCCAAGTGAGGAATGGTGTCAGAGGCCTTGATCAGATCGAGGTAGGCTGTATGCACTGCCTTACCTTCATCCACAGTCCTGGTGACTGACTCAAAGATGTCAACCAGGTTGAGCAGGCATGATCTCCCTTTCACAAAGTCAAATCGCGTGGGGTCTAGAGTTGGGAGATTTCCTATATCTTTGTTAATCAGGTCCATGAAAATGCACTCCATAGCTTTACATATCAGACTCATCAGGCTAATGGGGCAATAATTCACAGGGTCTGTAGTCGTTCCCCCTTTATGGAGAAGGATGACTGTAGCAGTGCACCATTCGGTAGGGACAAAGCCTGAGGTGAGGCTGTGACTGAACAGGGCACACAGATGTGGTGCCAGTTCACTTTGTAGTTCATGTAGAACACAGTCAAGGATATCGTCTGGTCCTGTGGAAGCTGTATTCTTGGCCTTGGACAATGTAACCTGTGCTGCAGTAATGCTGGGTGCCAGACATTCTTCCGGTATTGTGATTGGTCCTTTGGGGGGGGGGGGGAGTTGGCACTGAATCTGTCAGCCAGTATGTTGGCAATAGCTGTTGGCTGAGTATAGGAGGTATCATTGTGCAGTATCTCAGAGCAAATTTTGAGTATTGCAGTGGAGTTTCTTGATATAGCTATAGAAGGCTTTGTGATTGTTTTAGTGTCTGCCACAATCCTGCCTTCATAGCTGACTTTAGAGGATTTGATGAAGGATCTCAGCTTTTTGTTGAGGCTAATAAGGGAGTTTTTCCAGCTTGGGACTTCACCTTTTTCTGCAACAGTTTCTTTCTTCTGTTGTAGAGTTTATTAATGGCAGCGGACCCACCAGATTGGTTTCCTTTTTTTTTTTTCGGAGGAGAGAATCTTGGTTCTGTTGGATATGGCTAGTTCCATGCATTTGTGTACATGTTCGTACAGTGCATTGGTGTATGATTCGGCATCTTGCAGCTATTTTCCATTGGCATGGGTACCGTGAAGTTAGCCACCTCTGTTTTTAGGAGTCCAAAGTCAGCTTTAGGGAAGTTTTTCAAGGTGGTTACCTTTGTGGGGGGTGTGGGTGAGATGTAGATTTCCATGGTGATTAGTTTATTGTTCAGATCTGACCAGGGAACAATTGACTATTGGTATATAGCAATGGCCGTCCATGTTAGTAATAACCAGGTCAAGGATGTTGCTTCCTCTAGTGGGGGTCTGAATGAGCTGGTACAGGATATTGGAATTGAGGAATTCCAGGAAGCGTTGGGCCAATGTATTGGTGCTTGAGTAGTTTTCCCAGTTGATGGAGGGGTAGTTGAAGTCTCCTAGTAAGTGAGTGTTAGGTTGGACCTTGATAGATTCTAGGGTGCTTAGGAACGTGGAGTGAGAGTCTAGGGACGTAGTTGGGGACCTATAGCAGGCTATGACCTGCATCACCGTCTTACCCAATGTTAGTTGTTCCTGAAGTATCTCCGATGCATTATGCTGGGCTACTAGTCTGGAGGTGTGCATATCCTTTATGAATATGGAGACAACACCACCTTTGGTGCTTCATTCCATGTTTCGGGGCCAAAAGGTGCGGAATGAGTTATAGCCTGGTAGCGCAGGGGTGCTTTTTGCCACTTTAAACCTGGTCTCCATTACAACACAAATGTCAGTGATGTCCTTCAAGGATGCATCTGCAGTCCTTACAAATGGGGTTGTCCTGTCGTCAGGCAGCCCTTCGGTCGGCCGGATTCCAAAGTCTGGGTCTGGCTTCGGCTGGTGTCGCACTTCACCCGACGTCATTGCGGCAGTTTTTTCGGGTATAAAGGCATCATCCGACGCCATTTTCCTCAGTCTTTCTTGCCGCATGGCGCCCGAAGCAGAAGCTGTTCGCAAGTGCCGGTCGGTCAGATCCAGAGATTACTACTACCGAATACTACTTCGAAGACTTCTATAAAGGCTAAGTACCCCGTTGGGGACTCTTTCTTGCCTCGGCCGATGTCAGAGAAAGTTAATTGTTTATCTTGTGGGAAACAAATACCTCATAAAGATTTCCACTCCTATTGCATACATTGCTTAGGCCCAGACCACGACGTAGCAGCTTGTCTAGCCTGTGCTTCTTTTAACCGACGGACGCTTAGACGTCGCTCGGACTTTGCTGAACAGATTTTCGGCTCCGATTTTGCCTACATTATGCCGTCGGATCCTCCGACTACGCAAATAACCAAAAAACGCAAAGAAAAGGACCGACACTCGCGGTCCGCGGTTCTGGCTGAAACCGCGGTTAAGCAATCCACGAGTGTCTCGGTTTCGACCGAAACCGAGCAAGCGGTTCTTTCTTCAGCAGATAACTTGCCTTCTACCGAGGCCTCTTCTGTACTGGTAGAAACGGCTTCTGAAATCCAGCCTTCTGTTGCGATTTCACAGGATTTATCAGACACCATTCCACTAGATATTTCTACCCCTGCACGTGGAGCTGCTAGGCCTCCTCCAGTTATGTCTATTAAGGCCTTTGCCAGGGCTAAAGCAGCCAAAACTTCCAAACCTGTGCCTGCCAAGCCCCCCTCTCACAGGCCCAGCACCAGTTCCCATATGCTTTCTTTGGCACAGGATCTCATCACTTTAATTTGTGGATCCCAGCCTCATCCAGACAGGGCCTCTCTCCCTCCTCCAGAAAAGAGGCCTAGAGCAGAGCCCCCTGAGCCAGTAGCCACATATGATTCTTCTGATGATTCAGATCATACAGACCCTCCTGAGGCTTCTTATTCTCCTTACGAAGACTCTGATGCTGAGGAGTCCATCCCTTCAGCCTCTCCTCCTGAGGAATTTTCCTTTGGGGAAACCTTGCATGCTATGAGGGAACAATTTCAGTGGCAGGGCCAAGATTTCTCAGACTCTAGAAAAAGGCTTAGGACCTTTCTACTCTTACCACAGCATAGGCCTTTAGCTATTCCTCCAGTTCTATCTGTTGTTGATGATGCATTTAATGATGCTTGTACTACTCCTGATACTTTACCTCCGGCTCCTGCTAAACCTGATAGGTACTACAGGGTCCCGGACACTCATCACCACTTATATAAGGCCCCTTCTCCCAGGGCCCTAAAGCTGTAGCAGCTACTACTTCTAAAAACCCCCTCCCCTCTGAAAGGGAATCCAGGTCCTTAGAGAGATGGGGTAAAAAAGTTTACACCTCTGCTACTTTGTCAGCTAGAGCTTTGAACTGCCAATTTCATATGATTCAATATCAAGAGTTTATGCTTGACCAGTTGACCAAAAAGCTGTCCTCTGAAGAATCTTTAGATAAAAAGTATGTTCAAGAAATGTTACATAACATACAGCAGGTTAGTAACCATTCTTTAAAATGTGGCTATGATGCACTGGAGGCTTCCTTTAGATCAGCCATGACTGGCACAGTTATCAGGAGGCATGCATGGTTGAAAGAGCAGGCATTACCAGACCATGTCAAATCTAAGCTTTTGGATGCACCTATGGACAAGGTCAATTTATTTGGTGCCCCCGCACAGCAGGTTCTGAAAAGATGGAAGAGAAAGCAAAATCTGTGCAAACAGTAAAAGATTTCTTACAAGTTCAACCTCCAAGGTTTAGCAGGAATTGGCCCTCCAAGAATTGGTCCTTTCCAGACTCCTCTAAGGCACAAAGAGGCAGGAATAGGCGCTCTAGAGGCAGAAACCAATCCAGGGGTGCCTACAGGGTCGCCAGTGGCAGGGTAACAACCAACGAGGCACGGATACAGCCACCACCACTACAACAGCTCAATCACAGTGACTTGGCGGTGACACCGCCTACCAGGGAACAACTAGAAGCACCCTTAGGCGGAAAGCTAACATTATTTTCAAGAAACTGGCACTGCATTACAAGAGAAAAATGGATTTTGCAGACTATAGACAAAGGTTACAGGTTCCATTTCCATACATTACCAGGAAAGAGAGGAATGCCAAACCTACCACCTTCTCAAAGGGCAGAAGCTCTAAAACAAATATCTCAATTATTAAGAATGCGTGCTGTGGAAAAGGTACCATTGATGGAGCAAGGGAAGGGATTTTACTCCAGGCTCTTCCTGGTACCAAGAAAAGAAAACAAATGGAGGCCTATTCTAGATCTGTCCACTCTAAACGCATTCCTCATTGTTCCAAAATTCAAAATGCTGACCCTACAGCAGCTTCTTCCCATGCTGGGCAAGGAGTCTTGGCTGGTAACTCTAGATCTCAAGGAGGCATACCTGCACGTCCCCATAAGACCAATTTGCAGAAGATACCTCAGATTTCTTGCAGGATCAGAGCATTATCAATTCTCAGCATTGCCCTTTGGCTTATCTACTGCGCCCAGAGTGTTCACGAAATGCCTGGCATCAGTAATCGCTCATTGCAGACTTCAGGGAATTCAAATCTATCCCTACCTGGACGACTGCCTGATACAAGCGGACAACAAAAGCAAATTAACAGAAGACTTACAAAGAGTCATCTACCTGCTACAAGCCCTGGGATACACAGTCAATACAAAAATGTCAAGGCTGATTCCATCCCAAATAATAACCTTTCTGGGTGCAGAACTGGACACATCAAAACAAATGGCATTTCTAACTGCAGAAAAGAAAGAGCAACTTCCTCTCTATTTCTTGGCATTAACAAAGCAGAGCCATCTAACTGCAAGAAAAGTGCTACAAGCTCTAGGCTTCATGGCATCCTGCATAATTCTGGTCCCTCATGCCAGGCTTCATATGAGAAAGCTACAGTGGTATCTAAAGAATTTGTGGTCTCAGCACAAGCACAGCCTGGAAACCAAAATTCCAATGATCCCATGCCTGAAGCAAGAGTTCTTATGGTGGGCTCAGGCCTGTCAATCAAACACAGGACTGCCCTTCTGCAAAAGTGAACCAAGACAAACTATCACGACAGATGCCTCAGACCTCGGTTGGGGGGCACACATGATGGACAAGTGCATTCAAGGCCTATGGACTCAAGACCAACTGCATCTGCACATAAATCTAAAAGAAATGATGGCAGTAAAATTGGCAATCCAGGCATTCAGACCTCTTCTCCACGAAGGCCAGCTGTTGATAAGGACAGACAACACCACAGTTATGTGGTACATCAGCAAACAGGGAGGCACACACTCATACCCCCTATGCCGGCTGGCACTAGACCTATGGGATGTGGCTCTGAGCTACAACCTTCAGTTACAGGCAATTTATGTACCAGGGAAGGAAAACATTCTAGCAGACATACTAAGCAGAACTACAACAGATGCCCACGAATGGATGCTGCATCCGGACATCTTCAAAGCCATCACAAGAGAATGGGGATTACCACAAATAGACTTGTTTGCATCCCCATACAATCACCAGTTGAAGAAATTCTGCACAAGGACTTACCACCCACTTGCTTGGAAGGTGGACTCCTATCCTTCAGTTGGAAAAGCCTGACAGCATACGCATTCCCACCACTTCCTTTGATGCACAAGGTGCTTCTCAAGATCAAAGAGGAATGTCCGAGGATCATTCTGATAGCCCCAGACTGGCCAAGACAACATTGGTACCCACTGCTGAGGAGCATGTCCCGGGAACAAATATGGAAACTGCCCCTGATCCCATTACTGCTGACACAGAACAACTACAACATTCTGCATCCAAACCTAAAAACTCTGCAGCTAACTGCCTGGAACATTACATGACAGAAATTAACCCAAATTTATCCCAAAGGGTTAAGGACATAATCCTGGAGGCTCGTAGACCTTCAACATGAAAGAATTATGCAGCAAAATGGAAAAGATATCTAATCTGGAGTGCTGCAAAGGGGCAAGATGTGACACTGGTGAACATAGCCAACATCCTGGAGTACTTGGCCGAGCTCTACCACACAGGCCTGTCCTATTCCTCCATAAAGATACATGCATCAGCTATTTCAGCACAATACAGCTTGGATCCTCCTGTCTTCTCGCATCCTCTGCTCAGACAGTTTCTGAGGGGAATTAAAAATGTAAAACCTCCCAGGAAACCTCCATTGCCAGCATGGGACTTGAACTTTGTGCTAGAAAAACTGACTCTACCTCCTTTCGAGCCAGCAGCTACAGCAGACTTGCAATACTTATCCTGGAAAACTGCCTTCCTGCTGGCAATAACTTCAGCAAGAAGGGTCTCTGAACTACAAGCATTAATGGCAGTACAACCCTTCCTGATCTTCCATCAAGATAGAGTGTCCATGAGAACAAATCCTACATTTATGCCTAAGGTGGTATCCAGAGTCTCTTTAAATCAGGCTATCCACCTTCCTACATTCTTCCCCAATCCACAGAACAGGGAGAAAAGCTCTTACATACCTTGGATGTACACAGGCAATTATGCTACTACCTGGACAGGACTAGAAACAATAGAAAAACTGACCAGCTTCTGGTAGCTTATGCAACAGGAAAAGAAGGAAAACCAATTTCTAAACAGACAATCTCCAAATGGATAGGAAATTGCATTAGACTTTGTTACTCCTACCATGGAAAGAAAACTCCAGAGAACATCAGGCCTCACTCCACAAGGGCCACAGCCACTACCACAGCTTTCTTACGAGGAGTGGCTACCAAGGACATTATAGAGGCTGCTACTTGGACCTCCGTGCATACATTTGCCAAGCATTATAACTTACCTCTATACTCTAGATCCCGTGCTGGCTTTGCCACTGCTGTTTTGCAAGGGATCCTGACTACACCATAATCTATTCTCATTACCTCCTCCCTAGTTTAGCTATGGTATTCTACCCATTTGTAAGGACTGCAGATGCATCCTTGAAGGACATAGTACAGTTTTGTACCTACCATAAATGTAGATGTCCGAGAGGAATGCATCTGCAGTCAGGATTACCCACCCTCCTTCCCTCTGAGGTACTCCTAGGGTATTTACCAATCTTCAGCTAGCTTGGGGGGGATCTATTATGGTGTATTTGTTTGTATATATGTACATACATGTTTATTTTGTGTGTTTGCTCTCTACTATTTGGAAACTTTGGCATTTATCCAAATTTAGCCTACCAAGAGGGCACCTGGCATCTGGGGCAAGAAACACTGAGGAAAATGGCGTCGGCTGATGCCTTTATACCCGAAAAACTGCCGCAATGACGTCGGGTGAAGTGCGACACCAGCCGAAGCCAGACCCAGACTTTGGAATCAGGCCGACCGAAGGGCTGCCTGACGACAGGACAACCCCATTTGTAAGGACTGCAGATGCATTCCTCTCGGACATCTACATTTATGGTAGGTACAAAACTGTACTTTCTCCATTTTGAGTTCTTCAAGTGAGTGCATCTTGAAATTTAGACCTAGCATTGAGCAGCATGACCCTCGGATTGCATTTATTTATAGCTGTTACGGTGGTAATTTGGTCTTTGGAACACTGCCTAAAAAAGGCACTATAGGGGTGGCAAGAGCCTTAGCCTGTACCCGGAAACCCGGGTGTGACAGATGTAGGCCATCTCTGGCAAAGCATCGAGGTCTGTCAATCATGTCATCCCAAGCAGACAGATACTGGATCTCCTTAAACCAGAAAGTTTGCTAATTGTTGAAGTCAGTAATTTTTTGTTTGTACTGCAGTATAATTCTGAGTGACTGTAAGATACCGCTCAGGGCTAGTGTCATACCTGCCTGGGCCACATAATCCGACCGCTCCACCATGTCTCTTTTCATGTAGTCCAGGGAGGTGCGTCTCAGTTTGTTCACACCCACATGGACAGTAACACAGTCATACTTGTACTTGTGGAGTGACCTGAGTGCGTGTGTTGTCAGATTCTGGCACCTGATAAACAGCTGACTGTTACCTTCTCCTTATTCAACCTGGTGAGTAGGACATCTGTGTGCCTCACTATTGAATCACCTGTGATTAGTGTATTGGGCAAGGTGTTTAGTCTTAGGAGCTTAGGCTGATGGGCACACTATGGAGGTGAGCTATGTATCCTGTGGTTTGTGCTGTGTTGTGGTGGTAAAGTGCGTTTCTGTCTTGGAGGTCTCTGCTCTTTGGGTAAATTTCTATTGAGAGCCTCCACGAAGGTGGGTGTGTGGTTTGTGTTTTTATGTGAGAGCTGTGATATTGGGTGTTTGGAGGGCTATGTGTTCCATGTGGTGTGGTGCAGGTGTTGACCTTCTCTTGACCAACTAGTCCAGTCTTGGCTGGAGAGTGCATGGCTTCCAATTTGGTGATATAAGTGCATCTCTCACAAGTCTGAGTGTTGGGAGGTAAGAGGAGAGGGTCGTCTGTGTTCATGAGGCAGTTGCTGCACTGCCTCTGAATGCCCAAGTGCATGAGGTTAATAGGAGAAAGCATAAGGAACTGCCCTTTAATCATGCCTGGAGGAGTGGTTATAACTACTAAGTACTGGAGCTCTTTCCATGAAGAACAATTAGTGCTGATGGCACTTAGGTGTGCTACAATAATTGCTACAAAAACTTGTTGAAGTACAAAGTGATTAGGCTATTTGAAGTGCAAGAGAGAAAGAACTAGGAAGATCTAAGGGAAAAACTGAAGAGTAGACTTTTCGTCACCAGTAACAGTTTGCCTCAGCTCGGCGCCAGTGCAGAGCTTAAACAAGTGTAGACCTTCGCAAATGCGAGGTTTTAAACCTGGAAGTTGAAAGGGATGGAAAATCTGCCCAAACAGCCAATAAACTACAATTTCTGGGCCAGAAACCAGCTAAAACAGCAATAAAAACAATTCAAATGCAGTGCAAGCTAGCACACATGAGTGTGTAGCAATATTAAAGCCAAATGCACCTTAAATAAATGCAATTAAATTAAAAAATGACTAAAAACAAGTGGAGAAGGCAGTACATTACGAAAAAAATCAAGATGGAGGCACTTAGTGTAGCAGAAAACAATGCCAGCAAATATATAAATTCAGTAAAGCAAAAATTAAGACACTGCAGAACTCTGAACAGTTAAAAAGTGCCAAAAATGTACTTATCAGCGCTATATTTCCAGATTGAGAAGCACACTCGGAACACAAGGAGATTCTAGCAATGGTAGATTCTAGAAAAGTGTTTAAAAAAAGTCGAAAGGGAGAAAGGAGGAACAGAAGATAATTCAAGGTTAAGAAACTAAGTGGGTTGGCCTTCTCAAATGTTCTCTCTGTATTAGGTAGAATGACGTAATGACACTAGACTGGGAGGAGTGTCCCAGCTCAAATTTACAGTAGGGGTGGGCAACTGCAAAGCCACCACGTATAAGAACAAGATAATAATTGGGAGGGAAGGAAATTATTTTAGGCAGAAAATACTACAGAAATGTTTATCACAGCAGGAAAGTCAGCAGTGAGCCAGTAAATTTTTAAAGTTTTAGACAGATAAAGGAGCAAGGTGACAAGAGAATGCTTTTAACTGCAAATAGATTAGTTATATGATGCACTCCTTGGCAGAAAGTTAGAACAAACAGATGCTCAACAAATGGAGAAAATTTCCAGTTAATACCTTTCACACAGTGAAACTAGCTAAAAAAGCTTTAGAAACAATGTGACAGTAAAAACCTTATTTATCAGGCCCTGTAAGGCAGACAATTTAGTACAACCATGCAGATTAGTTTATAGCAATAAAATACAGTAAAAAGTATGCAGCAGACAATAAACAGTGCTTTAAATGGCTAGAATAAGCAATAACTAGTAAAAATAAGGGGGGAAAAAAGGATACTTATTGTTATATTATCACAGATCAGAGTTGTGGTCAGTACCCCTCCTCCACTCAGCTCAGTTTGTATAGACAGAAATCCTGTCAAAGTTAGAGTTTAAATACCAGGGTGTACAACCTGAAACAATGTTCAAAAGCTCAAAAGAGCCAGTGAGTACTTACTCCAAGCCCTAGACAGCAGCCAGTCAACAATAATTACTCTCATTAAAGTTGAAGAAGAAAAGGAAGCTGCGGTGGTACAGCGGTAGCATTGTTCCCTCACAGCAAGAGGTTCTCCTATTCGATTTACGGCTGGAGCGCCTTCTGTTTGGAGTCTGCATGTCCTCCCCACGGTCGAGTGCCCTCCAAAAGACATGCGTAAATGGGCGTGCCTTCGCTGAAGGTTGGGCGTCGGGCTGGCAACTCGGCACCATAAAAATGTACTGCCAAGCATTAGCGGACCGGAGTTTCGCTGTGGCGACCCCTAACCGGGAAAAGCCGAAAAGACAAACAACAACAAAGTTGAAGAAGAAAGGTTTCTGCTAAGCCAAGATGGTCTGGAACATGTGCTCAGAACAATCACTGCAAACAAATAACCAGGCCACAGAGACACCACACCTGAACTGGGCTGTGCTACAGCTCCTAGCTACATTATTTTAGGCAGAAAACACTACAGAAATGTTTATCACAGCAGAAAAACAGCAGTGAGCCACTAAATGAAAGTTTTAAACAGATAAAGGAGCAAGGAGACTCTAGAAAATGCTTTCAACTGCAAACTAATCAGTTATATGATGCACTCCTTGGCAGGAAATAAGAACAAACCAATAGATGCTCAACAAATGGAGAACATTTCCAGTTAATACTTTTCACACAGTGAAACTAACTAAAAAAAAAGCTCTACAAACAGTGTGACAGTAAAAACCTTGTTTATCAGGCCCTGTAAGGCAGACAATTTTAATACAACTGTGCAGATTAGTTTATAGCAATAAAATGCAGTAGAAAGTATGCAGCAGACAATAAACAGTGCTTTAAATGGCTGGAATAAGCAATAACTAATAAAAATAAGCAAAAAAAAGGGATACTTATTGTTATATATCACAAATCAGAGTTGTGGTCAGTGTCCCTCCTCCACTCAGCTCAGTGTGTATAGAGAGAAATCCTCTCAAAGTTAGGGCTTAAATGCCAGGATGTATAACCTGAAACAGCTTTAAAAAGCTCAAAGAGCCAGTGAGTGCTTACTCCATGCCCTAGACCAGCCAACATCTACCAGGCAGCAGCCAATTAACAACAATTACTAAAGTTGAAGAAGAAAGGCTTCTGCTAAGCCAAGATGGCCTGGAACGTGCTCAGAATAAACATGTATTGGTGACATATCTAAGTACAATTATACATTCTTTTTTTAAGATCCATTGCTCCTACTACTGTTGGAACTGTCTATGTATCCTTTTTCCACACTGTCCTTGTTTCTGCCTGCAAATCCTAGTATTTTATGACTTTGTGTCTGTATGTAAAACACTGTAGTCACCGGGTGTAGCAATTTCAATGATCAATGCTATTTGTCTTCTTTTCATGGACCACTGTATCATTTTTTTCTTGCATCTGTTTTTTGAACTGCTGGTAATAGCTGATCCCATGCGATATAAACTTCATCATTTTCTGTAATACTTTGTGGCTCATGTTTCTAGTGCTTTTCAGTTACTTCAGTATTATAATGTTTGCATAACCCCAATGCAACAGTCTTGCCACATTATAATACCTTTCAATATGCAGTCCTTCTGCCATTAATATATCACAGCCAGCAAACAAGACGTGCAACTATTTCCAATTCTGCTTTACAAAATGTACATTTTTCTGTTACTCCCACATGTTCAGTCGACTTTTTAAACCAACATGTACGTAGTCCACTATCTTGGGTCACTAATATTAACCTTTCATCTTTTGGTCTAAATTCACCTCTCCTTAACCATTCCTGTGTTTGATCCTGATCAACATGATGTTGTTCCAAGAGTTTTTTTATACTTGCTACTATATTTATGCATTTTCCTTCTCATCCAATCCTTCACCTTATATTCTTTTTTTTTTGTTTTTTTTTGGCACATTCAGTTGCTGCCTGATTTTTGTCTACTTCTCGTTTGATTTCCATTCCTGCTTGACACTGATATGCTTCTGCTAAACTAAGCAGGGAAGTCATCTTAGTCTTATTCGCCTCATGTTTTAAAACTTTCACTACATTTGGGTCTTGTGAGGTCAACAGATATGTATGCAGTCCTACGATTGCAGATCTGTACATGCAATCATTTTCGAGAATGGGATATATGTATGTGTGTATATTACATAAATGCTGTTCTCACTATTAATCTTCTGAAATGTTCCTTACTAAGTTTTATTCACATTTGTTCATGTTTTATTATATTGATACACTCCCTCTTGCTCATGTTCTTTTGCATCACATTCCTGTCCCATACTGATGTTTTCTTGTTGCTACAGCTTTCCTGCCTTAAAGGTTACTTTTGCACATTTATCAAAACCAAATGACATTCATATGTCATCTGAAAAAAGTTTTGACCACTTGCAGTTGTGCTTTCAGTTCCTCATCTGATGAACTATACAGTTTTAAATCATCCACAAAAACCATCTGATGAACTATACAGTTTTAAATCCTCCACAAAAGGAAGATAGAAGTCTTTACACTTTAGGTCATGGCTACAATATGGCTCCCAGAAAATAAACTGTTAAGTAAACAGCTTAGTGGGGTAAGGGCAAGGCAAAAGAGCAGCGGTGACAGAGTCACCCTGGAATAACCCCCTGTGAATTTTTAAGCCTATAATAATAATTTGTCCTTTATCATGCCTTAACTGCAAAGTGGTTTGCCATTGTTTCATTGTTGCTGTAATGTAATCCATCGATATAGGGAGTATGTTATACATTTTTAAAGACTCTCTTATCCATGAATGTGGCATACTATAAAAATCTTTTTTGTAGTCTATCCGTGCCATACTTCTCCATTGTGACTTTTAACAACAAATGATCCCTTTGTTCCATATGACTTTCTTTTGTTATCCTTTTGTTCTATTGCCATAATTGAGTTTTCTTCTGAATGACTATAAACTCTTTTGGCATCTGTTCCACTGTCGTCAGAAGGCAAGTTATTTGTCTATAGTTTTAAAGATAGCTTGCAAGTTTGCTCTTAAGCAAGAGTATTGTTTTTCCTGTTAACCAGGTTGATGTCTGTTCGGTGTGCGCATATAAATGGTTCTTACTCATGGCTAAATGTTGTTGCCTCACAGCAAGAGGTTCTCCCGTTCGATTCTCGGCTGGAGTGCGGGGAGTGCCTTCTGTGTGGAGTCTGCATGTCCTCCCCGCGGTTGGGTGGGCGTTCGAAATACATCTGTAAATGGGCATGTCTTCGTTGAAGGTTGAACGTCGAGTTGGCACCTCGGCGTTCATGAAAATCTACTGCCAGTCATTAGTGGACCGGCGTTTCACTGTGGCGATCCCTAACCGGGAAAAGCCAAAAGACGACAACAACAACAACTCATGGCTAAATCTTCACATAAAGATGTTAATACTTTTAACCAGAAGTTAGGTACTGCATTTGGGCCTTGGGTTTTCCAATTAGGAGCTTTTCATAACTTTGTTTCAGTTTCTCTGGCCGATATTTCAACCCATTTCATATCCTGAACATTTCAAGTTCTTCTGTCCATTTAGCATCTTTATGTTCCACAGGATCTTCATGTATCAGTTTCTTGTTGTTTTTTTTTTTTTTTTGGGTGGTGTTTCAGTTCCTTTTGTCGTGTTTCCAAATCTTTTTTGGGTGGTGTTTCAGTTCCTTTTGTCGTGTTTCAAAATTCTCTGTAAAACTTTTTATTTTTTAGGTCATCAAAAAATTGTTTATTTTATACTTTTCCTTTATATTTATCTGCATATCTTCTAAGTTTTTCTGCCAGTGCTGATATATTTTGTTTATTATTTGCAATAGTACATGATAGATCCTGATCTGTTCTGATACTGCGCAGTGCTTTTATCACATCTAACATTTTGAGTATTTTTGTTCTGTTCCCTCTTCTGTACTCCTTTAACAGTGACACGTCTTCTTTTAATTACTTTACAGTTTCTCTGTTTGATGCTTCCATGATGGCATTTGATTTCTCCCCTTCCTTTCCCTTACTGCCCTGTGTTTTTTGTGGTAAGACTATCTGTTTTAATTTAGCTGCATAGTAATATTATCCTATTTACTTCTGTTATAGCACATAAATCTCTATGAACAGTCCTAGTTACTGTGTTCATTTCCAACTTTGAGTTTTATTGACTTTCTGTAGTCTGTTTCTTTCATTGATCTTAATATGTATGTCCATTTCTATTAAATCAAGCAATTCATCTCTTGGATCATTTTCTTCTAAACTGAGGGGACAGTCTTTGTTCTCCATTTCCTGTGGGCATTCTATAGAAAGTTCTGGAGCATATTTATGTGCCACTTTCTCCTTCAGTTCATCCTTTGTCCTTTGTTGCTCTTTCAAATGGGAACTCCTGGCCTATCACTCCAAAGCATTGATGGTGTCAGAGTTGCCACAAGTTTCCTGTTCCTTCCCTTGCTGTACAACTGCAGCTGAACTTTTGTACTGGTTTCCTAAGTATCTTCATATGGCAACTAATCAGTTGTTTCCTGCTCCACTGGTTTTTCCTTAATTTGGGGATCTGTTGTCTATTCTGCTGTGGTGTTATCAGAGTTAGATTTTCTGCACTCAGTCCTTAATTTTGCAGGTAATCCATAACCTCGGTTTCTATTTCTTTTGATTTCTCCATTACTAATCCTCTTTTTTCTACTTTTCCTCTTTGTTTTCATATTTTTTGTATTGTAAGATTTTCTGTATCTGGATGCCTTTGCCTGTATTTCTCTTCAAATGTCTTTGATGCGCCCTTTTTGTATTTATTAGTTTTGCTTTCTCCTTTGCATAAATATTGCACCATAGTAAATCTTTTTCTTTCCCATATTCATATTTTTTCTTCAGATGTCTCCTGCTCCTCTGGTTTCTCCTTGCTTTGGGGACTCATTGTTCCATTATGCTGTGATATACCTATGCTGGACTTTCTACACTAAATCCTTCATTTCACAGGTATTCCATAACTTCAACTTCTATTTCTTTAACTTAGACTTGACTAATCTTATATTCTACATTCCTTCTTTGTGATCTTATTTTTTGTATTGTGAAATTTTCCGTATCTAGATGTCTGCCGGTGTTTCTGTTTGAATATCTTTGGGTCTGCTTTTTTGTATTGATTAATTTGGCTTTCTCCTTTCCATAAATATAACATCATATCAGATCTTCCCATGTCCATATTTCCCTTTCAAAAATGTCTGTATTTTGTTCTTTATATTTTCACACTTCTTCAGTCACTTCTTTTTCCAAATGGCCCAAGGTTTCTTGGTCTGTATAATGTTTTTCATATGTCTGTTGCATTAATGAACACAATTTTTTTATTGGAAGCTTCTGACAGTTTTTCTTATGTCAGTATTTTCTTTCCTCTAATTTCTCTCAATCTTTTTGAATACCTTCTGTCTGGAAATTCTGGGCTTCTTGCATAATAGTAACAATACATAATTTATTTCTTATCGTCAGTAGTCCACTCTTTCATCTTTATGGCTGTTTTTTGGCATATCAGTTTTTGCGATTTTTATGGACTACTACTTCCTTCTACAACAGGGGGGGGGGCATCCTCCCCCTGGGCCTGGCCTAGACCCATTGTAGGAATGTTTCAGTGTCTTGAGTCTACGCTGTCATTTTTTTCCAGTCCTGGCACCAGTGAGCCTACCAGGATTGGGCATTTTTTATTCTGGGTCTTGTGCACCCAGGTCTCTCTTATTTGTTAACCTACTTCTGTGCATGATATATGCTATATATATAAAATGAAGTTGACTTTGTGAGATTTTGTGAAAAAGAGGGTCGATCTCTTGAAGGCACTCACTAAGACATGAGAATGCATTCAGTTCTAGCAGTACTACTCCCCTTTGGTTGCTGATTTATCATCTTTCCATTTGGCCCACTTATCTCTTCATTCAGATCCCTTAACTTTTGGGCTATCCACTGCACCAAGAGTGTTCACAAAGTGTCTAGCTCTAGTTGCATTTCATTGCAGGCTGTAAACTATAACCATATCTGTTTCTAAGGTTTTCCATTCAGACTTTTGTCACTGCAAGGGAATACCTTAAGAGTGTTGGGTCTTATGGCATCTGTGATTCTCATGATGCCTTTGGCAAGACTCGGCATGAAAAACAATCAGTGGTATTTGAAATCTCTTTGGTCCTAGTAATAGCACCCTTTATCTTTTCAAATCCCAGTGCTGGGGGTTGTCAGAAGAGAAATTGTTTAGTGGAGACATCATATATCCTTAAATACTGGTCTCCCTTTCTCCCTCCCTGCTCCAAAGCATTCATTCACTACCGAATCCTGTAATTTTGCTTGGGGAGCAGTTTCAGGAGGGATAAAAGTGCAAGGTGTGTTGGACACCAGGGACAGATGCAAGCACATTAATGTTAAAGAATTGCTTGACTTGATCAAAGCACTCAGTTTTCTGAACCATCTTTAGTCCTAGGGGCTTCAAGTGATTACTGACAAAATACCATAAGGGAGAACCAGGTTGTACCCCTCCCCCTTTGAAGTCTAGGCATATTAACTTGGGAAGTAGCTTCCCAGCACAGTCTTACTCTACAGGCATCTTACATTTCTTCAGAGCAAAACTGTGTGGCATACAAGCTGTATAGAACCAGGGCAGACCCTCAAGAATGGAAGCTAGATTGGGGGGAGGGGGGGTCTTTCAAGATTTGATCCGTCTCTGGGGAGTTCCTCAGTAGGCCTCCTTGCTTCCTGTCTGAACAATCAACTGGCAAGATCCTGTTCCAGGGCCCTGTGCAAGAAGGCCTGGAAGACAGATGCCTTTTTATTTTCCTTGTACAAGAATGTTCCTGTATGCTTTTCCACCCTTTCCACTAATATACAGGGTACTACTGAAGATTCAGACTGAATCCCTCAGGACCAATGTAGTGATTCCTTGCCCAGTCAGCTGTGGTTCTCTGTTCTTTTGGAAATGGCCAAGAGAATCCAGGGTATAAACACATTGTCCTGTATGGATAGCCTTAAAGTCTTATCTCTATACTCTTGTCAATTACATCAAACTTCCTCCCAGACTGGATGTGCTCACACACCCCAACAACAATCAACTTTAGATTACTGTCTGGATGATAAGGCTTTAATTCCTTTTAGGTACCTGTGCACTGAGGATGTGCAGTAGGTACTAATGGAGGCAAGAAAGCCTGCTATTAGAAAATCCTATATTAGCAATTGGCAAAGGTTTTGTAGCTGATGCTAGCAACATAACCATCACCCATAAAGGGCTAGTACTTCTCTGGCTTTACAATGTTTGTGTGACTTGCTATCTTATGCCCTTTCTTATTTCTGTATCTAGGCTTATTTAATGGCCATTTCAGCATGTCTGCCCATGGTTCCTTTTCTTTTAATGCATTCTCATGTCAGAAAGTTTTTGAAAGGGGTTTTGCTTAAGAGGCTTCCAAGAAAACTGGTGACCCCTCCTTGGTATCTTAATTTTGTGTTAAAGAAGCTAACACTTGGCTCCATTTGAACCAGCTAACCTGGCTGACTTGAGATTCTTAACATGGAAAAGTTTTACTGATTGCTCTGACCTCTGCAAGAATGGTACCGGAGTTGCAAGGTCTTATGGTGAGTCAACCCCTTCTCATTTTCCAGAGGGTCAGAGTTTCTTTGAGAAGTAATACTACTTTTCTGCCTGAAGTGGTATCCAAGTTTAGTTTAAGCCAAACTATCCATCACCCCGTCTTCTTTACTGAACCTAAAAATGAGGGAGAAAGTATACTGAATACATTGGGTGTCCACAGACAACTCAGGTGCTGTCTTGTCAAAACTAAGTCTTTCAGATCTTTGGATCAGTTCATTTCTTATGAAGGTAAGAGGAAGGGACAACCTGTGTCAAAATAGCATTTCCAAATGGTCATCTAAGGCCATTAGCCTTTACTATGCTCACCATAACAAAACTATTCCAGGCATGGTCAAGGCCAACTCTACAAGGCTTTCACTTCATCTATGGCTTTTTGGAGATCTGTTGCATTGTAAGCTTGATTCTTTCTCTAGGTCCAGATTAGGCTTTGCTAGGACCATTCTCCAAGGGCTTCTGGATTCTTCTTCTTCCACCTTCCTAATGTAGTTAGCTAGGGTAGTCTACCCATATATGAAGACTCCTGCAGTAGTGATCAATATGATGAACATAGTACAGTTGTGTAAGTAAACTTACCATAACAGCAGATGTTCGAATGATCACTACTGCAGTAGCTGCTTCCTCGCCCATCCTCTTGATTTTTTGGTGGTGCTTTTTTATACCAGGTGTGAACATCTATTTATTTATATATTTATTTTTTGTTTCTAACTTTGTCATTTCAAGGCTGAGCTTTCCTCTCTCTTTGGACAGGAAAGCTTGTCTTTCAGTCAGCTTATCTCAAGTTGCCTAAGAGTTTGTGCATGGAGAAGGTGAAGTTTTTGAAGCTGGGTAGCTGTTATACACTTGGCAGGATATAACCGCTGTAGCTAAGGCTACTGCAGAAATGATCATTTGAACATCTGCTGTTACCATAAGTTTACTTACACAGCTGGACTTTTTGTTTTGTATGTCAGTATACTGTATATTTATTTATTTTATTTATTTCCATTTAGTGACTGGAATAGTCCCACTGAGCAGAAACTGTCTTCAGCGGAGGCCCAGGGAAAAAAGTTCTGTGTTCACATATTAAAATATAAAACATTAGAAACATAGCATGTGATTATTTCAAGTGGGTTTGAGAAATACAGAAAGTTTCTAAAAATATACATAGGCATGATCAAAAGAAAATAAGCAAATAACTTACATGATGTATACAGAAAAAAGGGACAGCCATTCACGTTAGCTAAATACAGGTAGAAAAGAGAATGGTTATAAGAATGTACAGTTGGAGTGATGAGGTGGAATGATTATCCAGGTGCAGAGCTGGACATAACCAAGATAATCATACCACCTCATTACTCTAACTGTATAGTCTTATAACCATTCATAACCACATTTTTACCTTACTGTTGTTACTAAACATGCAACCTAGGCTATGCTTTCTGTTGGTCAAGTATGATCAGTGCCCTAAAGTCAAAGTAAACTTCATTGTCATTCAGAAATCACACAAGTGTAAAAACTGAACGAAATTCCGTGGCTCCGGACTCAATGTGCAGACAACATATAGACTATATTCACAGACATTTACACACACAACACCTAGCTATTACATCACGGACATGCGGGTAGACAAACTAATATTGCACATAATTAGAAACACATTTTAACACTTTTTGAATTGAACACACACTTGCGTGAGACTTTAGTATTGCACAGGTACTGGTTAAGACATTGCATTGATCCTTGCACAAAAAGAGACATTTGAACATTGCACTGTAAACAGAGTATTGCACTATGGTTAATTTACGAATTCGCAACATGTATTGCACTGATATTACACTGCATTGCTACTGCCCTAGATGGCCTGTAAGTTACAGTCATGGTGAATATTGCATTAAGTATCAGATGAGACTGGTAACCAGGTTAATGCTCAATTTGAGACCGTTTCTACTGACCCAGTTGGACATCATGGAGTGTAGTGGTTACTACAGTTCAGCAGCCTGATGACATCAGGGAGGAAGCTGTTCCTGAATCTTGCAGTTCTGCAGCATATGCTTCGGAAGCGCTTTCAAGATGTTAGATGCAGGAACAGTCTGTAAGTAGGGTGAGTGCAGTCTTTAATTATTCCTGTAGCCTGCTGAGACATCTGGATAAGTACAAGTTGTGGATAGGTGGCAAGCTGGTCTTAATGATCCTCTCAGCTATCTTCACCACTTTGTGGAGGGATTTGCTCTCAGAGGTAGAGCAGCTTCCATACCATACTACGAGGTTGTTCATCAGGATGCTTTCTATTGTATCTCTGTAGAAGGTAGTAAGAACTGTCGATGGGAGATTCACTGTCCTCAGCCTTCTTAAAAAGTGCAAACTCCGGTGCACTTTCTTGACTGTGGCATTTGTATTTGTGTTCCAGGACAAGTTCTCATCGATGTGCGCTTCCAGAAACTTCATGCTTCTCACTTTTTCCACTGTTTCCCCATTGATGGTGAGGGGGAATGTTCCTTGCGATTTTTCCTGTAGTCCACAGTTATCTCTTTTGTCTTGTTCACATTTAGTGCTAAGTTATTTTCACACCAGGTAATCAGTTGTTCCACCTCATCTCTATACGCTCTTTCATCGTCATTATTGATGAGGCCCACCACCAGTGTCATTAGCAAACTTGATGATTTGATTTGTATTGCACCTGTCCATACAGTCATGTGTTAACAGGGTAAACAACAAGGGACTTAGCACCACTCTTAACACTGGAGTTCCACAAGGATGTGTACTATCTGAGGAGTTATTTCCTACACACACTTTCTGAGGTCTGTCTGTGAGAAGGTCAAGAATCCAGTTAAAAAGTTTTGACACCTAGTTGGAGTAGCTTCATTACCAGATAAGGGGTGGCCATGTTAAAAGCAGAGCTGAAGTCAATGAATTGTACCCTTGCATAGTCTGGTAACCAAAATTAGCTAAGTAAGTAAATCAGTTAAATAAATAAGTGAAATACAAAGGTATAGATGACTAGTCATGTAAGGAAGATGCCTTGGAATAAGCATGTGCATATCAAAAGGCAGTGCAAAGGAAAAGCACCCTGGGGAGGTAAAGCAAAGGAAACAGATGTGTTTTTAGTGTTCATGCAGAAATGCAAAACTGTTTATGAAGTATTACAAAAGCAACATCAAAATGTAGACCAGACACCTTGACTGTGAAGGTATTTCATACGAATCATACTGAGAGCACTGCATCACTTACTCTGAAGTCAAACTATGAAACCTTATTAATTTGGAAGGTAGCACAATATTCATAGGTCTAAATGGCTACAGAAAGCATAATGTTTGAAGACAGTTGAATAACAATGGACCTTGACTGCTCCTGATAGGAAGAGAGTAGCACTGAAGGAAATGTAGTCGTATCTGAAGTGAAACGGCAGAGATCAGGACTCTCATGTAAATGAATGGCATGGGTTTTGAACCAAAAGGCAATGGAAAAAGTGGTATGACAAAAAAATAATAGTATGATATGGCAGTTGTGCCACATCTAGTCATGGCCCACAAAGGTGTCTTAATAGTGCTATCTGATTGACTTGTCATATATCTTTCTTCAAAGGAAAGAAAAGAACTTTGTCACAGTTAGTCGTCTATAATTGTATAAACATAAACACTGTTGTCAGCCTCTGGCATTAAGAAAGTATCCAAATACATTATCTGAAACAAAAATTACATGCCCCACCCTGGGATAGGTTGTCCTTCATCATATCAGTAGAATGTATACATAGACCATGGTATCTGTAAAATGCCAGACATTTAATATGATTTAAATACAACACACTTGCAGTTTCTAAAATTCCAGTAACTGAACCTTAGTCCTTCTCTCTACCATATCCTCTCCATTCACTCCTGCCTGCGCTCCTCACTCTTTAACACCTTCCCTCATTCTGTATTTCACTTTAACTCTTTCTGCCTGGTGAATATCTTTTTAACCACCCTACAACTTTGCAGTTTCTGAAGCTACATTTTCCTGGTCACTTTTCTGTAGTACTACTGTCAGCATAAACTCATTTTCTCCTTCATAGTCTCCCCACAGTTTTATTGCTTGCCTTGTGTCCAGTCCAAATGTTTGTACCTGTAGGATGTCCCTTGTATTCATCTATGTAAACTTCTATAACAGTGTTGGCTAATCAGCTGTTTTTAAATTCACAAGCTGTTAATACAGATCTTGAGCTTTTCACAGGTGGTGCAGCGGTAGCATTGTTGCCTCACAGCAAGAGGTTCTCCCAATCGATTCTCAGCTAGTGTGCAGGGAGTGCCTTCTATGTGGAGTCTGCATGTCCTCCCCGCGGGTTGAGTGGCATTCCGAAAGACATGCGTGAATGGGCATGCCTTCGTTGAAGGTTGGGCGTCGAGCTGGCAACTCAGCACCATGAAAATCTACTGCCAATCATTAGCGGACCGGAGTTCCGCTGTGGCGACCCCTAACCGGGAAAAGCTGAAAGACAACAACATAGAAGGTTACTAGGCTAACAGCTGTAGAACCCTTACATTCCTAGCCATATTTTTACAGAGTTATCCCATTTCTCAGTGGTTAGGTGAGTGAAGTTTGCTGAGGTAAGGATTTATGGTAGTTAATACTGACTTCCTCTTTCCAGGAGGGACATGGGTGCCACCCCAGGAATGAATTTGCAGTCACCCATCCATTGATCTTGGTTGTGTTTGAAGAGGGTCATGGAGGAGCTCTGTTTCACGTGAATTGGAAGCTTGTTCCAGAGAAGTGGCAGTTTTTGGGAGATGTATCTATCTCTCCAGCCTGACCTGTTCTTGTCAGAGGCTAGGTTAAGATCCCTGAAGCAAGTAACCCTCATGCAGTTTGATTCATGACTGTGTAGCATTTCCATCAGGGCCAGGATAGAGACTGCCCTGTAAGCCAGGCACAAGTCACCCTTTAGCAACTTGTAAGAGATAGAATACAGTGACAGGGTTTCAGTCTTTCTGTGTAAGACTTGATCTGATGTGTATTTTCATTCTTCCTCAGCTGATGGGTTAGGATCTGATTCTTGGATCTGACTTAGCTGTTAATAAAGCTTGTGGGAGCCAAAAAGCTCTCGAGCCTCTCCCTTACCCATAGTGCACCAACCCTAAGTAACTTCCGATCTTGTTTGCTGCTTTTTGTGTAAGACGTGGTTGCTGTAGCTCTTGAGCCTCATCGCTTATTTTTCAGGCAAATTAAATGTTTTTCATAATTTATTTCCTTTATTGTTCCCTTATGCTCGTAAACTTAATATAGCTGTTTTTTTAACTTGATGAATTGATTGAAATTTATCCTATTCTTTTTATTGTTAGCGTGATCTTCTATTCCATTGTTGGTATTCGCTGTTCTGTAGCTACTGTTATAGTAGCCTTACTTACCATTATTTGTAAACTGCTATTCCTCCCTTTTTTTCTGCTTAAAAAAAAAACTGAAAACTTATCTATATAAAGCTCCTTTCTTTCTTCATTTCTCTTAATCTTTACCATGGCAGAGAAAAGACCTTCAGGTTTCAAAAAATGTTCCAAGTGTGCACATAAAATGCCTATGTCAGACACTCTTAGAGTCTGCGCCTACTGTATGGACGTTCTACATATTCTGTTTGTAGTAATTTTAATCCATGTACTTTGGTGGAGAGAAAAACAAGTTGGTACTAAAAGGCTTGTTACCCTCTTCATTCAGAGCGGCTATTTGGAGGGGCTCAACCCCCACCAAGAAAAAATCCAAGGAGTCAAAATCCCCTACTCCATCTACTTCCTTGGCTTCATTCTTCGAGCCTTCCAGGAAGAAATCAAAATTGGATACATGGAGATCTTGTATCCCTTCCCCCTCAGATCCAGAGAGAAAAAGGTTGTCAGATCCGATCCTCGGATCCCACTAAGAAACAGTTAGATCCTATGCTGTACCCAGGACCCGGTACTCTACATTGGTAGATCCTGCTCCTTCTAGGTTGTCTTCTCCTTTCCTAGAAAGGTGCCATACAAAATCTCCTTTGCTGGAATCGTCAATCTCCTTTGTTGGAATCATCTATATCATCTAGAGGTTTAACTGAAGATGATGTGGATCCAGATGGGTGTGTTACTGGTGCCTACTAGCTTGGATCAGGCAGGCCGTCCTTCATCCTCTCAGACTCCTTCTCTGATTCCCTTGGTTGTTTCAGAGACCCAGGATCTGGGTCTTCCAGGTCCGTCAGGCTGGGATCTGAGGAGTACCTTATAATTGGATCAGAAGTTGACTCTGAGCACCTCGGCTCTGATTTTTTTGGATCCATAGGACTCTGAGCTGAAGCCTCCATGTCAGGTTCGAGGTGTTAGTTGATTGTGAGGGTTTCAGAGTCATCTCTGCACCTTGGCACTTCAGTACTGGATAGCTCGGCTCTGACATCCGCCTCAGGGATTTTGCTTTCATGGTGGGAGGAGGTAACGGTCTGGAAGCTTGCCTTCTTGGCTCTGGATCTTCTCTCTGTCCGGGCGGTCAGCTTTTGAGGTTGTGAAGAGGGTTTTCTCTGCTTCGACAGTTCTGACAGAACATTCCCCCTCTGATTTCCAGTCCACCCAGATGCCTCTACACCTAGAGCCTCACCTTTTGACACCACAGGGGCAGCCAGCCCAAGACATTCATACTACCCAGCAGGGTATTACAGTCTATTCTGACAACTTCCTGGAACACCCCACTGAGGTGGTCCCTAGGAAGAGTAAGAGGAGGCACTTGGCCTCTCCACAAGAGTCAGTCACCAAGTATACAGACTTCTATGAAGGTGAAGGGTCCCCATGATTGCCTCCAGAAGATGTCTCATTTGGAGACATTCTCGAGATCCTGAAACAGAGAGGTGGTTGGACCCCTGGCACCCCAGGTCCGGGTCAGACTGCTCTGTAAGCTGGGCACAGGCCCCCCCTTAGCTGCCTGTAGGAGACAGAATACAGTGACAGGGCTTTCAGTCTTTCTGCTTAAGACTTGTTTTGTGTACCCTGTAATTTTTTGTGAGAAACCTTTGTGGCCTCCAAATTGTTGCAGGTGTCTGGTGAGGTACTTGGAAGCATTGTACTCAATTACTGGTCTGAGGGCGGAGTATAATGGAATTATAACATCTTTAGATCTACATGTGATGCCTTTACTTATAAGATGTGCCACATAGAAGGATTTCCTTACTGCTGTGGATACGTGGAGGTCGAAGTTCAGATTGCTATCAACCCAAGTACTCTGATCACGTACCACTGAGTCTACCCTTGGGTGTGTGTGTGTGTGTGTGTGTGTGTGTGTGTGTAGGTGTGTGTGTGTAGGTGTGTGTGTGTAGGTGTGTGTGTGTGTGGGAAGGGGGTGCTGTCTATAATGTAATTAGCTGGGATGTCAACTTTCCCAGAGGGAATAATAATATTTTTTTGTATTTAGCTTTAATCTGTGGCTCTGGCACTGCCTGCATTAACCCTGTCTGCAGTATATTAACATTGATTGTTCTGAATTTGCAGTCATCAGCAAACTTGGTCGGACACAGGCCATCCAAGTTTGCCTGGACTTCTAAGAAATAAATTCCAAACTGTAAGGGGCCCAACACAGAACCCTGTGGTACACTACTGGTGGCCGGTCTTTTCCTAGAGGTGAAGTCACCCACTTTGACAATATATGTCCTGTCAGTAAGCCAGTTGGCTACCTATCTGGTAATGTAGGGGTTAATTCCCAAGTGGGAGAGTTGCTCTGTAATACCCGAGAGGAGAATTTGTCAAATACCTTTGCTAGGTCTAAATAGGCTCTATGCACAGTTTTCCCTTGTCTGGGGCCTTTGTGACTTTCTCGAAGAAGTTAGCCATGTTTCACAGGCATGATCTACGTTTAATGAATCGGAATTGGGTTGAGTCCAAAGTCAAAGTACGATTAAAGTTCATGAAGTTAGTATTGTTTCCAAGGTCCATAATGATTCTTTTCATGGCCTTGCAGATGAGGCTAGTAAAGCTTATGGACCTATAATTCCCAGGGTTGGTTGATGACTCCCCTTTTTGCAGAGGGATTACTACTGTTGTCCTCCATTCCACTGGAACATAGCCAAGTGGTTTCTGCTGACAGATGTGGTTTGTAGGTTGCGAGGAGCATTTTGTTTTCAAATCAAAGTGGCCTAGCATGGGTGTATGTGTGCAATATGTCTAGTAGGACTTTTTGTTGTTCTGGTTTGTATATTAATTTGTGGACTTGGAGTAGTGGCTGTAAGCGAGTTGCTTGGGTAATTTAAGCCAGTTGGGCTGTTTTAGGGCTAAGCAGTGATGGGTTCTGGTTGATGAGTTGGTAGCAAATTTGCTATTTTATTGTAGCACCTGTTTAGTTTATTTTGGATGGGAGCCATACCTCTCAACCTCTTGGAGAAAGAAATCAGGACAAGGCCGAAAATAATTGGGGGAGGACAAAGGCCCAAAAACAGGGACAGATTTTAAGTACTCCTGTTATAAACTTAGACGATTGCTGGAATAATAGAATTTGTGTTAGCATACATTTTCTGAAGGGTATTAAATATGTAACTCAAATGTCATTATTTAGTGACTTCAGTATTCAGTGATTTGTCAGAAAAAAACACAAATTTTATGAGGCACAGGCCAAAAATATGAAGCAAAAATCTGGACATTCTGCGAAAATCTGGACAGTTGAGAGAAATGGGAACTTGAAGGTTAAGCAGCACTAAGGAACCATATAGTAAAGTAGGGAGCAGGAGTTTCCTGGACAAATCAGTTAAGTAGTTTTTTGTCCTGTAAGTGTCCCCAACTATTGTGAGTTTGTTTGATGGCCTGTTGTACATGTAAGTCAAATTTTAGGTTATCAGCAATTGTCATGCATAGCTTGGTATGGTGGATGACTTCTGAAGGGGTGTTTATCAGAGGTGTATTAGAGAGTTGGGAAGATTTCCTGACTGCAGAAAATCATTTATTAGTGGTGGTTGTATTACTTTAAAAATGTATAGGTTATTTTCATTACTGGTAGATGAAGTTTCTTTCTATGGAATGAGGAGAAGTATATGATACAGCTACATAAAAAGAGAAACTAGAGAGATTGTGTGTGTTTGTGGGGGGGGGGGGACTCATGCACTGTTAATGAGGGGGTAAATGCAGACAGATTATATTTGAAAAAAGGCACTGTTAAACTGGGATCAGAGTTGAGGGGTTGGTGCTCAATACATCCCAAGTCACGTGTGCATACCTTTAGTGGTCAGTACAGCAATAGGCCAAACGTCAATAAAATTATTTGAGAAGAATTAAGAATATTTGTAGCAGTTATTTATAACCAAAAACATATAGGGCTGTTAATGCAGGCTGAAAAAGTTATAATTCTCAGTGCAGGTTGTGATGCCCGTGCCCTGACCCAGCAATCAAGGAGCCTCAATCATCACCACTAACACTAGTGAGGGGCGTCTCATATAGGAGGGAAAGGGCAGCAAATACACACAGTAAAGTGCAATTTCCCTTAAGAGCACACAGAGATCACAGTCAGTCCGGGGCTGGTCACGCCTTTGCTCTCCAGGTCCCCAATAAGACTCCCCACTGGCACAGCTATAGGGTTCAGATCTCAGCCTAGTGGGTAAGCTAAAACCTCCAGCATCCTCTGTCCAACCAGTGCTTCGTGTCACTGCCAAAGTAGTTGACGCACACGCGCACACGCACACACACGCACACACACACACACACACACACACACACACACACACACACACACACACACACACACACACACTTTGAGAAGAGTTTATACAACCACACAGACACTCCTGGAGAAGGCTGGCACAGGTTCTCCAGCTTTGCCCCTTTTTCCCAGACTATACCAGCTGTCACCACCCAGTAATATTTATCAGCTACTCAAAGGCCCTTAAAAGGGTGTCCAATTATTACTGTGCAATATTATTATCCAATTGGTGGTATAGCCCAGGGCTAAAGCTCTTGAAGTGGCTTTGTTCAATTTTACCAAAGGGATGCAAGTACTCTAAAGAGCTTAAGGTATCTCTACAAAAACAGCCACAGTTGAAAGGGTTTAAAATATTTAATAACAAATAGTCAAAACACAAGACAATACTTTTTACTACACAGTGCTAGTCAAGAGTTCAGAGATCACAGAGAAATACTTAAAATAATTCGGTAGTACAGTTCTGACATCACAGAAAAACAGTCTAATCTTTCTAGTTTTAGCTATTTCTAAGAGAAAACATAAGTCTAAGATAAACTTACATATAGAGCAAGAGGTTAATGCTCTCTGATTCTCTCTGTTTTTAAAATCACATTCCTGGTTCACATTACATCATTCTTCACACTTTCCTGGGGTTCTCAGGCTAACAGGCTACATTCTTTAGTAAGCTCACACAAGGTCAAGAAGAAAAGCCATTAAGGACATTTATGCATGCAAATTCTGGCCATTAACTCTGGCCTTAAAACAATAGCAAGAATTCCATTCCTTCATCTAGACCGGCCGGAGCTATGTTTTAACATCACAACATGCTTTACTTGGTCAGTAGTGTGCACCATTACATTTTTTCCAGTTCCACACGTAACACTATTTTTACCATTTAAGACAACAGGCCTGTGGTTTGCATTAATATTTACAGTTGACCGAATTATCTCCAAAAATTATATCTGGCTAGGTTGGCAGCCTTCACCTATCTTCACCCAGTCTTCACACAGGTATCCTTTGTTCTTTCATTTTGCTTAGGGAGACTGCCTGCACAGTTGGAGACGGTGCACATTAGGAGAGGGGAGGTGTAGGTGCTAGATAGGTTGGGGGCTGAAGCAAACCTTTATTTTTGGTAAGCACACTGATCCTGGGACAGGTCTGGGGGATCCCTTAATGGTACTAAGCTTCTAAGATCAAAGAATACACAGTGTAATAAAAAGTAATATGGGCGATAAGCAGTTTAGTTCAGATCGGAATAGTAGTACAACTGACCTGATGTTTGCAGTGAGACATATAGTGGAGAAGAAGCTCAAGATGAGAAAAATAGCCAACTAGGCATTCATAGACTTGGAGAAAGCATATAACAGGGTCCCCAAAAAGCTGATTTGGGCAATACTTTGAAGTCTCAGAAACACTGGTAAAATTAGTGCTTGCTGTATACAAGAACCAAATGATAAAAGTGCAAACTGTGTTCAGCTGTGTGCCCAGTACTGTTCATACTACTAATTGGCTACATTACTATGTAGGCTGGAAGGGATGAAGCAGTAAAACTACTGTACCCAGATGTTGTGGCATTGCAGATAGAACATAAACTTCAGCAAATGACATAAGAATGGAATGTAAAACTGGAGGCAGACAGCTATCCATCTCCCGTTTTCTTTCCTTAACATAAAAATAAAGGAGGAAAGGATATTTCATAACTTGGATGTCCACAGACAACTTTGGTGCTATCTTGATAAGACTAAATCTGTCAGATCTTCTGATTTAGTTGTTTATTTCTTGTTAGGGTAAGAAAGGACAACCTGTGTCAAAACAAACCATTTCCAAATAGTCATCCAGGGCTATTGCCTTTTGTTAGTCTCACCATAAAACTATTCCAGGTAGGGTCAACATCCACTCTACCATGGCCTTGGCCTCATCTATGGGTTTTGGAAAGGGTTGGGTTCTGTAAGCTGCAAGCTTGATTCCTTCTCCAGGTCCAGATCAAGCTTTGCTATAATCATTCTCCAGGGGCTGCTGGATTCTTCTTCTTCCACCTCCCAAATGTAGTTAGCTGAGGTAATATGTGCAGATAGTTAAGGCTACCACAGCTGTGTGATCAATATGTTGAACTTACCATAATAGTAGATGTTTGAATGTTCACTGCTGCAGTAGCCGCTCCCCCCCTCCAAACCCCTTGTTTTTTGGTATGTTTTTTTATTCTGGGGTGTGGACATTTTATTTTTTTTTTCTTCCTAGCATTGTTCTGTCAGGCTTCAGCTTCCTTGTCTTTGCTGGCAGGAAAGCTAGTGAAGGGCTTTGCTCCCAAACTTGTTTTTTTAGTCAACTCATGTCAAGCTGCCTGATAGTTTGGGAGCATGGAGGTTGCCCTGAAGCTTTGGAAGCTGACTGGCTCGTATTTCCTTGGTAGCTTATAACCCAATATAGCTAAGGCTTACTGAGGCACTGATCATTCAAACATCTGCTGTTATGGTAAGTTCAGCTTACACAACTGTAGTTTTCTGAACTTCTAACCTGTTGTTCATTTCATGTAAAAGTAAGAATGAACAGCTTGTGTCAAAGCAGACTATTACAAATAATTGTTTCAGGCTACTACCCTTTACTATTCACACCACAACAAAAATATTCCAGGTACATTGAAGGCCTACACTGCCAGGGCCTTGACTTCATCTATGGCTTTTTGGAAAAGGGTTTGACTCTAGAAATATTCTAGAAGTAGCAATTCTGTCCTTTGTGCATATGTTTAGAAAGCACTATAAACTAGATTCCTTTTCCAGGTCTAGTACAGGTTTTGCTAGAACCATTCTTCAGGGGGTCCTGGATCCTTCCACCTCCTAGTTATTCTAAGCTAATGGGTATTGCAGCAGTGACTAATGTGAAGAACATAGTACAGTTGCATAAGTAAACTTACCATAACAGTAGATGTTTGAATGATCACTGTTGCAGTAGCCACTCCTATCCTCCACCCCCCCCCTTTTTTTTTGCCAGACTATGGATCTGTGTTTTTGCTTTTCCTAGCAGTATGCTCTCAGGGCTTAAGTTCCATCTCTGTTGGTTGGAAATCTCTAAAGACCTTAGCACCCAAACCAGTCTTAGTCATCACAGCTGAAGCTGACTTAACTGTTTGGGCACATGGAAAATTTTAATTTCCTGAAGTTTTGAAATCTGGCTAGCTATTATCTTATGCAGGATATGACCCATATAGTTTAACCTACTGCAGCAGTTATCATTTGAATATCTCTTAATGGCAAGTTTGCTTATACAGTTGTACTTTCTTCCTCCATCTCGGTTTTCCCCATCAGATTTTTTCCACCAATAGTATTCTTGTTCATTCTATAGGTCTTCAACCCTCTCTGTAAAGTGCTTTCCCAGTTGCGGGCATTAGTTGGTCCCTATAGTCTGTTGTTTATGCCTCCTCACTACGTTTACGATGGACCTTTCACATCATCTCATGATTGTGTACACCCAAATCATGTCTCCCTGCCTCTTCTGGTATCTAATGAGAAGAGGTATAGCTCCTTTGGTTAGTAGTTTTATCCCTGTTCCACCATCCTGTGTATCCTTCATTTGCATCCTGACATTTCTTTCTTTGTATGAACTCCAGAACTTCCTGAACACAATCCAATAAAGAAGGGGGATTATCACTTTGCATTATGTTGGTTATTTCCACAGATCTTATTGTACTACTTGTGAGATCTGGTCAAGTTGTGATCAACTTGCGTAGATCCTCTTCCCCATTACTTTATACCAAGATTACTGTGACCCAGGTGCAGTGCATTCCATTTATGTGCACTGAACCTGATATGCCACACTTCTGCCCATATGGTCATCTCTTCCAAATTATGTATAATACCCCATGCTACCACCTTCCTCCTCTGCTACACTTAGCAATCTGTTGTCAGTGAAGGCCCCCCCCCCGTTTTCTGTTTCCGTGGATATGTTTGAGATCAGGACCAAGAACTGACCTCTGCAGTAGTTTAGCTATCACTGTCATTATTCCTGACTTTGTCCATCTCACCACCTATGCCCTACCATTCTCATACAGTTTTCTTTTTCTGTAGCTTTGTTCCTAACCCCAACTTCAGTTTTCCTGTTGGCTGCCTATGTGGGAATGAGTTAAAAGATCTTGGTGGACTGCAGGTAGAAGACATCTCTTTATTTCCCTTACCCTCTGGAGGAAAGACCTGGCAGTCACAAGCGTACCTTTTCCAGATGGCTTGCCAGTGCATTATCTTTCACCATCATGCAGTCAGTCCATCATTTGCAGTGTACTGCAGTCAGTGGATACTTTAGTAGAGGCATGACTACTTCCTTTACAAAAAAATTAAAATTGTCTCTTTCTGTCTCAAATTTGGTCTATTGTTCACAGCTTTAGCAAACATTATTGTTTTTATCTTGACTGCAGGAATCTAGCGCTTTCTTTAGTACATTGACACTTAACTTTGGGCACCATTGATTTTTTTTTTTTGTGTGCTTTTGCTGCACCTGTCCTGGTGGTTTTATTTTCTGGGAGTTAACTCAATTTTTCTGAGCTAGGAACAATGTTCTTTTAATATAGATGTTACTTACTCGCATGCTCTTATAGAGTTGCTTACTTATGACGGGACCCTCCATGCCAGGTTCCAAATATCTTTCCACAGTAGTAATCTTCTCCATGGACAAGCTGCCTCCATCCTGCCTTGGCTTCTGGAGTTCTTTTAAGTTGGACAGGTATATACTTGTAAATAATGTAGGTGTCTAATCTGCATTGCTTTCTCTTGGTTTACATGTCATGTCCTGGGTTAGTGTTTTGGTGAAAATTGTGTACTCAGGAGTTAGCAATATTTTTGTGTCTTGTATGACTTTGTGGCATGTGCCAGCATAGGGAGTGCATATCCCTGAGAAAAAGTACTAAATTGGAGAAGAGAGGATGAATTCAACTATTGACATTCCAATGAAAGTCAATGAATCTACTTTTGTAGATCATATGATATGGTAAGAATGTATGTTAAGCTAAATAAAAGAAAATTAAAAACTATATGTGAAGCAAGACCGTCATCATTTTGTTTGATTTTCCTAGTTCTAATTTAATAGTATTGGTGATTTTGTTTCTGCTTTTGTTTTTGTTGTAGCTGATCTAGCTTCTCAGTCTCTGCTGAACAAACTGATCAGGAAGAAGCTGGTGGAAACATCCTATCCTGTTGAGATTTTGCAGCGGGACCCCCACTCACCGTTGTACTCTGTGAAGACATTTGAAGAACTGCATTTGTAAGTTGCTCATAGCTGAGTCGATAACAGAGTGCTCAAGACAGAGAATTAAAGGGTTAGGATAATATGATTCTTCTTGTTAATCATGCGTCCTGCTGATCCTTTCACTATATCCTCCTGAGAAGTATTCAGGGTGCGCGTTACCTTTCAGAGTAATAAAAGATTTGTTACTAGCTTCATTTGTTGTTTTTCTCAGTTTCAGAAAATGCTATGAGTTTTGCAGAAGGATTTTCCGTAACTTAACATTCCTCCTTTTCTGACAGCTTTAGAGGATGTGTGTGTGTTACTGTCTGCAGTTTTCCTATTAATCAGCCAGCTACCCCTAAAAAGGCAGGTAGGATGTATAAAATTAATCAGTGTTTTAATTTTTGTATACTAAATTAATCAGTGTTTTAAATTTTTGTATATTATTCCCAAACCTGGCCTGCAGCTGTAACCTTAGTTGATCAATTGCTGCTAAGCACTTAGTTAATTCCAATCCTACTCTTTTTGGTAAGTATGGGAAAATTATGGGTAGGTATGGGGGGGAAGGTGTATGCTTATGCAATGTTGTTTTTTAGAATTTTGAATTGTAAGGTCCGGGTCTGTGTCAGATGATTGAGTTTTCAGAAGGAGACCATTTGATCAAGTTTCCGAAAACTCGAACATCAAAAAAAAAAAAAAATTCTACCTTTTTTACATTTTTCAGGGGGGCAAGCCCCCACACACACACCCTAACCCCCTGCAAATTATATATACCATCTCTGAGCTCACACTACAGTGAGGAAAAAGGTTAAATTTCCTGATCCGCACTGTACTGTGATCTCCATTCAAAAGCTTTGAGTTTTCAAAAACTGGATCGTATGGTCTCGACCATATGAATTTCAATTTTCTGAAAACTCGTTCAGCTGATTGGGA
Organism: Protopterus annectens; assembly: GCF_019279795.1. Classification (NCBI taxonomy): domain Eukaryota; kingdom Metazoa; phylum Chordata; order Ceratodontiformes; family Protopteridae; genus Protopterus; species Protopterus annectens. The sequence goes on along the minus strand of NC_056741.1, from coordinate 1,305,526,273 downwards.
CCTGTAAGGTTCATATGTTAAAGCTTATTCTGACAAGACAATTTATCTGCAGTTTCTTCTTGTGAGGAAAAACCTGCTTAAGTTTATTCTTTTGCACTGGTCACTACTCATTGTGTGCGGTGTATTGTATGACACTGTTGATGCTTCTTCCAGGGCTATGGCCACTGGTACTGTTTTAAGGGGGTTTACATAGCTGCATTCTTAGAACCTTCCAGATGTTAAAAATGAAATTTAAATTCTCCCTTTGATAGAGATTTAGTGTTTGGACCCTCTGCTGTAGAGGTGATCAAAACGTAAGAAGAAAGTGGCAAGCTGATCCAGAGAATTTCTAAGATTTTTCACCTCTCCTTTCAGAATTGTTCAAGGGATTTCCTTTCTCCTCTTCCATTTTTGGCAGAAAACAGAGTAAACCGTCTCAACAGAATTCATATAAATAGGGGATTAAGAAGGAATGGCAAGAAAGTTCCAGAAAGAAGTCTCTAACCTCCCCAAATCAAAGATAGCCCAATATGTTTGACTGACTATTCAAGAGACCTTGTGACCGCAACCCACTCCCACCCTTGCCCACTTTTTCTTTCAGAAAGTCTTAATCTCCTTTTTTGTCTTTGATTGCTTTAGAAGAATTTTTGAATATCAGTCATTAAGAATACCGATGGCAGTGGGAGGAAATTCCTCTTTTCCAGAGGGTCATTCCTCATCCTTCAGATCACACCCCCCCCCCCAACTTGATTTTCATCACATCCTGTCTCAAGGAATGATAACTACTTCCTCTTTTCCAAGTGGGGAGGGTTTTTATTCAATGATGTTTGTAGTGCTGTAGAAAGAAAATACTTGGAGGCCAGTTCTGTATTTTTCTTTTCTAAAACTGTTCAAAAATTGTCACATTGCAACCTGTTACGTCTTCTTTCTCTTTCAGGTTTCTTGGTAACACTAGACTTATAAGATGTTTATTATCACATCCTTATTCATCCAGACTTCAGATGTTTCTGTAAAGTTTTGCAAGTCTGGATCAAATTATCAGTTCTCTACCTTAACCTTTGGACTTTCCACTGCACCAAGAGGGTTCACAAAGTATTTAGCTCCGGTTATAATTCATTGCAGGCTACAGGGTATCCATATTTTTCCATATTTAGACAACTTGCTTATCTTTGCAGAATCTTTTTCAGTGTGTCAGGAATCTCTCTTTTGGGAAAAAGATCTTACACAAGTTGGGACAAATATCTTGCACAAGTTGGGATTCCAAGAGAATAGTCAAGTCTGTCTTGACTCCATCACACGTGATTTTGTTCCTGTGATGTCAACTAGACACCCCAGTTCAAAGTGCTTTTGTTCCACAGGATAAAATAAATCCCAATTTAGATCGGTTTCTAAGGTTTTCCACTCAGATTTCAGTCACTGTGAGGGAATACCTCAGAATGTTGGTTCTCAAGGCATCTATGATTCTCATGATACCCCTGGCAAAACTCCATATGAGAAAGATACAGTGGTATCTGAAATTTTGATCCCAGCATATAAAACATGCTTTATCTTTTCAAATCCCAGTGCTGGAGTTTATCAGAAGAGAAATATTTTAGTGGAGAAAACAGATATCCTTAAATCCAGGTCTCACCTTCTCTGTCCTTGCTGTAAAGCAGCTAGTTACCACAGACAACTCAGACTTTGCTTGGGGAACAGATTCAAGAGGGGTAAAAGTGCAAGGGTGTGGGATACCAAAGACAGATTCAAGCACATAAATATATACAGGATGCTTGCCATGATCAAGACACTCAACTCCTTGAACCATATTTGGTCCACCAGGAACTCTTCAGAGTGGTTTCAGACAATATCACTCTCTTGTGGTAAATCAACAAGCAAGGGGGAACCCGATCGCACCCCCTTTGCAGACTAGCCATGTTAGCTTGGGATATAGCTTCACAGCACAATCTCGCTCCTCCACATTCTGTATGAGCAAAACTGTGTGACAGACAGTCTGAGCAGGACCAGGGCAGATGCTCACAAATGAAAACTAGAACAAGGGGTCTTCTAAGTTTTTTTTCTGTCTGTTGGTAGAGCCTCAAGTAGACCTTTTTGCCTCTTCTTTGAACAGTCAACTGACAAGATTCTGTTCCAGGGCTCAATGCAAAAAGGCCTGGAAGACTGATGCCTTTTCTTTTCTTTGGACATGAATGTTCCTGTATGCTTTAACATCCTTTCCACTAATATTACGGGTACTCCTGAAGATTCAGAAGGAATTCACAAAATCATTATGGTGACCTTCTTCTGGCCTAGGCAGCCATGGTTCCCCCTTCTTTCAGAAAGGCTAGGGGCAGTTACCATAACCTTCCTCACAAACTGGATCTACCTACACAAGAACAAAGCTGTTTGATACACTCCAACTTCAATCATTTTCAGGTGACTGCCTGGATGATAAGATCTTAAGACCTTGTTTACCGAGGATGTGCGGTAGGCACTAACAGAGGAAAGACTGCTGCTAGAAAATCATATATTTAGCAAATGGAAAAGGTTTTCTAGATCATGATAGTGAAATAACGAGCACCTATTCAGGGCTAGTTGTTCTCTGGTTTTACAATGTTTGCACAAGTTACTATCCTTTGGCCTTTCTTATTCCTCTGTCAAGGTACATTTTTCGACCATTTCAGCATGTATGTCCATAGATCCTCCTATTTCAAGACAGTCTCATGTCAAACATGTCAAAATATTTGCAGAAATAACCAAAATAACAACTGGCACCACAGGGAAATAAATGTTCTTGAGCACGGAATGAGAGAGTAAAATCAAGTAATATAAT